>NW_024070194.1:23277184-23295442 GCF_014754425.2 Oryx dammah | reverse complement strand
CTCTCAAGAGTCTTCTCCAACACCACAGTTCAAAAGCATCAATTCTTTGGCGCTCAGCTTTCTTTATAGTCCAACTCTCAAGGCAATGGCACCCTACTCCCCTACTCTTGCCTGGAAAATCCCACGGACAGAGGAGCCTGGTGGGCTGCAGTCCATGGGGTCGCTAAGGGTCGGGCACGACTGAGAGACTTCACTTTCCCTTTTCACTTTCATGCATTGGAGAAGGAAATGGCAACCCACTCCAGTGTTCTTGCCTGGAGAATCCCAGGGAAGAGGGAGCCTGGTGGGCTGCTGTCTATGGGGTCTCACAGAGTCGGACACGACTGAAGTGATTTAGCAGCAGCAGCAGCAGCACATCCATACATGACTACTGGGAAAACTATAGCCTTGACTAGACGGACTTTTGTTGTCAAAGTAATGTCTCTGCTTTTTAATATGCTGTCTAGGTTGGTCATAACTTTCCTTCCAAAGAGTGAGCGTCTTTTAATTTCATGGCTGCAGTCACCATCTGCAGTGATTTTGGAGCCCAGAAAAATAAAGTCAGCCACTCTTTCTACTGTTTCCCCATCTATTTGCCATGAAGTGATGGGACCGGATGCCATGATCTTTGTTTTCTGAATGTTGAACTTTAAGCCAACTTTTTCACTCTCCACTTTCACTTTCATCAAGAGGCTTCTTAGTTCCTCTTCACTTTCTGCCATAAGGGTGGTGTCATCCACATATCTGAGGTTATTGATATTTCTCCCAGCAATCTTGATTCCAGCTCGTGCTTCTTCCAGCCCAGCGTTTCTCATGATGTACTCTGCATAGAAGTTAAATAAGCAGGGTGACAATGTATAGCCTTGACGTACTCCTTTTCCTATTTGGAACCAGTCTGTTGTTCCATGTCCAGTTCTAACTGTTGCTTATAGTTAAGACCTACAATTCTTGGCAGGCAACTCAAAACTGGGAGGATAATCACAGTTGCAATATTTTCCCAAAGGAGCAAGGGGTCCAAGTCCCTTATAGAGCTCCCGACCTAGGCCATGCACTAGGAAGATGAGCCCCCCATAATGTCTTGATTTGAAGGCCAGTAGGATTCCCAGGGACAGAGGAGCCTGGTAGGAGGCCGTCCATGGGGTCGCACAGAGTCAGACACGACTGAAGCGACTTAGCAGCAGCAGCAGCAGCAGCAGGGCTTGTGTGGGGCTTCTCTGATTGCACTAGTGGTAAAGAACCTGCCCACCAAAGGAGACCTAAGAGATGCCGGTTTGATCCTTGGAGGATCAAACCAGGTAGATCCCCTGGAGGAGGCCATGGCAACCCACTCCAGTATTCTTGCCTGGAGAGTCCCCATGGACAGAGGAGAGGAGCCTGGTGGGCTATAATCCATAGGGTCACACAGAGTCGGACACAACTGAAGTGACTTGATATGCACGCCTGCAAAGATTGTGTATAGGGAAGTCACAGGGCTTTAGGAAGCAGAGACTCCATTCTTAGAGGGTGCATGTGAAATCTCACCCGCTCTGAGACCCTGTACAGAGGCAGTAATTTAAAAGGAGCTGAGACCAGACTCACTGGCTGATCTTAGAGACTCACCTGGAGAGGCAGGAAGCATCTGAGACTCCCCCTGGGGACATAGACACTGGTGGTAGCCGTTTGGGGGAGCTCGTTCTACCATGACGACACTGGTGCTTGGAAGCACCATTTTGGAGTCCTCTCTCTAGCCTATTGGTGCCAGGGGCTTACCTGCTCACCACTCTGACCAGCCAGCCACGCAGGGACACTGCCTGTTCATAACTACCAGACAACAGCTGTGGAGACCCCAAGGGTAACCCAGCCAACCACCCAGGGACTTGGCCCTGCCCACCGGTAGGCAAGTAGCCTCCACACGAGGCAGGGCCTGGCAGCCAACCAGGCCAACAGATAGCTCTACCTACTCCGTGACCACAGTAGTCAGCCCTGCCACAACAGAAGGGCCCATGCAGCCCACGCGGGGGCACCTCTACAGCATACAACTCTGGTGACTAGGTGGAGAATGCTATTGGACCGCGTAAGAGGTCTCCAAACAAGGCCACTCCTGCACAACCGGGAAATGTAACCAACCCACCTAAAGCACCGAAATAAAACTAGAGAAAAAGGGAAGATGAGGCAACAGAAGAATATGTTTCAAATGAAGGAACAGGATAAAATCCCAGAAGAAGAGCAACACAAAGTGTGCCTAAGCAGTCTATTTGATAAAGAGTTCAAGCTAATTAGCGCTTCCCGGGTAGCTCAGTCGGTAAAGAATCTGCCTGTAGTGCAGGAGACCCAGGTTTGATCCCTGGGTTGGGAAGAACCCCTGGAGAAGGAAATGGCAACCCACTCCAATATTCTTACTTGGAAAATCCCATGGACAGAGGAGCCTGGGGGGCTGCAGTACATGGGGTCGCAAAGAGTTGGGCATGACTGAGTGACTAACATTTCAAGGTAATTATCATAAAGCTGCTTAATGAACTCAGAAAAAGAATGAATGAACACCATGAGAGGTTTAACAGAGAGCTAGAAAATATAAGAATCAAACAGAGCTGGAGAATACAATAATTGAAATTTTAAAATACTCTAGATCAACAGTAGATTAGATAACACAGAGGAACAGATCAGCAACCTGGTAGACAAAGCAGTGGAAAACAACCAAGCTGAACAGAAAAAATGAGAAAGAGAAAAATGAGATTGGTTTAAGAGACCTCTAGGACAATATTTGCATTATAGGGACCCTAGAAGGAAAAGAGAAAGGGGCAGAGAGCTTATTAAAGACCTACTGTATAGCATAAGAAACTCTACTGAATATTTTGTAATAACCTATATAGGAAAAGAATCTGAAAAAGAATGGATATATGTATAAAAAAATGAAAGTGAAATCGCTCAGTTGTGTCCGACTCTTTGTGAGCTCATGGACTGTAGCCTGGCAGGCTCCTCCATCCATGGGATTTCCCAGGCAAGAATACTGGAGTGGGTTGCCATTTCCTCCTCTAGAGGATCTTCCTAACCCAGGGATCAGACCCAGGTCTCCTGCATTGCAGGCAGACTTTACCATCTGAGCCACCAGGGATATATGTACAACTGAATCCCTTTGCTATACACTTGAAACTAATACAACATTGTAAATCAACTATAATATAAAATAAAAATTAAATTTAAAAAGTGGGCAGAGGACATTTTCTCAAAGAAGGCATACAGGTAACCAACAGCACATGAAAAAGATGCTCACCATCACTAATCATCAAGGAAACGCAAGTCAAAACCACAGTGAGACAGCATCTCACACCTGTTGGAATGGCTGTTACCAATAGGAAAACAAATATATGTTGGTGAGCATGTGGGAAAAAAGGGAACCCTTGTGCATTGTTGGTGGGAATGTAAATGGGTACAGCCACTCTGGAAAACACTGTGGCATTTAATTTAAAAAAATTAAAAATAGAACTACCATATGATCTAGTAATTCCACTTTTGGATATTTTCCCAAAGAAAACCAAAACATTAATTCCAAAAGATACATGCACCCCTATGTTCATTGTAGCACTATTTACAATGGCCAAAATATGGAAACAATGTAAGAGTCCATCAACAGATGAATAGATAGAGATGTAGTATATATACACAAGGTAATATTATCAGCCATAAAAATTATGAAATCTTGCTATTTGTGACAAAATAGATGGACCCTGAGGTATTATGCTGACAAACAAGACAGAGAAAGACAAATACTGTTTGATTTCACATAGAGGTGAAATCTAAAATGCAAAACAAATGAACAAACACAACAGAACAGAAAGAGACTCACAGATATACAGGACAAATGGGATTGTCGGGGGGAGCATGGAGGGAGGATTAAAAGATGGCAAGAGGCAATTATGTGTGGTAATGAATGACAATTAACTTGATTGTGGTGATCATGTCCCAATATATATTTATATGAAATCCTCACATTGCACACCTTAAATATACACAGTTTTTGTCAGTTATACCTCAATAAAGCCAAAAAAGACTTCAAAAAGGAAAAGAATAACTGACGGGTCAGGGCTATTCTTTCTGGAGATGTGATGCCTAAACCTGAATAATAAGAATCTGGCTAAACAGAGACCCAGGGAAATCCAAGTCCAGGTGAATGGAACCACAAATGCAAGAAATGACTGTATGTGTTTAAGGAACAGAAGGAAGGCCAGTATAGTTGGAGCCCCTAAGCCAGGGAAAGAATGGTTGAGGAGGGTACAGGAGCTGATACTTTATGTCAAAGGAAAGGGAAGTTTTGTAGGATAAATAGGGACTGTCTTGTGGTCTGGTTTATGATTTTCAGAGATTATTCTGATTGCTATGGGGAGAGTGCATTGATAAGGGAGTAAAGAGAAGTAGGGTGCTGCAAAGATCACTCAGGGAAGAGTTGAGAGCATCCTGGCCGAGGTGTTAGCAGTCAGGTGGAGAAAGAGGAGAACTGAAGATGAAAGGTACAACCAGCAGGGTATGCTGAAAGATTGCACTTAGGGACCTGGAGGGGAAAGAGATATTAAGGGTAACTTCAAGATTTTTAGCCTGAACAATTAGAGAGATACAGTTGCCATCTGCTGAGATGGAGGAGACAGAAAAGTAGCATATTTGGAAGTAAAGATTCAGACTTCCACTTTGATGTGTTACACTGAGACATCTGTGACTCAACCAAGTGGAGATTTTGCATGAGTAGTTGTGTCGGTTGGGCTGAAACTCAAGGACAAGTCTGGGAAAGGGAAATGAATCTGGGAGCCATCCGCATTTAGGCAGTATTCAGATCAACAGTTCTCAACTTTGGGTGCACCCAAGGAGGTTTACACACTCCAGATGCCCAAAATATAATACAGTCCACTAAAATCAGAATCTCTATGGGGTTGGGACCCTGGAATCAGTATTTTCAGGCTCCCCAGGTGATTCCAATATGCAGCCAAGGCTGAGAACCAAGGCTCTGAACACTGGCTGAGACAAGATGGTTCTCCAGGTGTGGTCTCAGGATCAGCATCACCACCATCACCTGGAACTCAGTTAGAAATACAGACACTCAGGTTTCACCCCAGAATCTGTGAGGGGAGAGACCCAGTGACCTGTGTGTTGACAAGTCCATCAGGTGAGGCTGACCCGAGCTAGGATTTGAGAAGCCCTGGGACAGACAGGGAGGAGATTGGGTGGAGGTGGGGGTAAAAGGAGAAGAGCTAGAAAGTGAGTCCTGAGTCAGTCTGCATTTAGAAGCCAGGTGGAGGAGAAGCAGCCAGGCCTGCCAGACTACAGAAGCCTGGGTGGGATCACATATCACGGAAAGAGCAATCAACTGGTCAATAAAATAACATGAATGCTGAGGCAGATTCAAATAAATGTAACAGCAGGAAAATGAGCATGAAATTTGGCAGCATGGCGACCCTGGGTGGTTTAGCAGAGGCTGTTTTGGCCTAATTGAAGAGGTCACCAGAGGAGACAGGCTCTCGGGTCAGGCACTTGGCATGATCTTGGGGACCTGGGCTGTGCTTGTGTGTATGCTCGGTCGCTTACTCGTGTCCAACTCCTTACAACCCCCTGGACTGTAGCCTGCCATGCTTGTCTATGGAATTTTTCAGGTAAGAATGCTGGAGTGGGTTGTCACTTTCCTCTAGGAGATCTTCCCGACCCAGGGATCAAACCCATGTCTCTTGAGTCTCCTGCATTGGCAGGCAGAGTCTTTACCACTAGTGCCACTTGGGAAGGGTTGTGCTTAGAATTAGCTTTTCTCTCCACCTTTGAAAAGTCTGTTGTCAAACAAATGGAAAGTATTATTGTTCTCTTCCATTACTGATTTCTCTTAATAGGTCATGAATAGCAACAAAAGTAGATTGTGCCCTCGGGACTTCTCTGGCAGTCTAGTGGTTAAGATTCCAAGCTTCCAGTGTAAGGGGTGCAAGTTCAATCCCTGGTCAGGGAACTAAGATGCCACATACTATGTGGTATGGCCAGAAAGTATTTATTTTTAAAGCAGGCTGTGCCCTTCAGAGTGCTACCAGCAAATCTAAGGTTTCACAAAAACTCTGAGGTAGGAAGATATACATTGTGGATTGATTACAGGAACCAGTTCTTACCTCCTCTTCCTTTGCTGCCTCCCACCAGGGAGGCTGAAGATAAAAGTCTGATGCTGGCTATCCGCTTCCCTTACCTGCTAGAGTGGTCATGTGGTCCATGTCTGCCCAGTGGGTTGTAAGGGTAAGCTGCTGAGTGGGTTCTGGCAAGGCTATTTTGTTTCCTGATAAAATAGACAAGCATGTGAACAGAATTCATAGATGCCAGCCCTCCTTTCAGAGCCTTCTTCTAAATGCCTGGAGCTGTGGCAGTCATCTTGCCACCATGAGGCAACAGCTTGTGGATGAAAGGCAAATGGTTGATAGATGATGGACTGGAAATAGAATGGAAAGAGTGAGAAGGGGAGAGAAGAGTGGAACGAGTGTGAATGAGCACTTGGGTCCTTAATCACATTACTGTGTGGGGTAACTGACCCTGGAGCTTCCTGCTTCTGGGCTTTTTGTTTGTCAGGTATTGTTTAAGCAACTATTACTTGGGGTTTCTGATGTTTGCAGCTGAGAGAATTCTTACCTGATACAGTAAAGTATTTTTATCTGTTTTCAGCAGAAGGGAAAATGGAGGAATGAAAAGGAGACAAGGTTTCCCAGGAATGAAAAGGAGAGCTCAGGCTACATGTAGATTCCTGGCCTCACCTAACCACGCCTGTTCCCAGAGTCAAGGCTGGTGTCCATGCAAATCTGTTGGCACAGATCCAATAACTCTTTAAGGAAGCAGCCTCTCAGTTGAGATTTGAGTGGGGCGGGGGAAGAAAGAGTATTTCAGGTAAAAGGTACAGTATGTTGAAAAGACTGAAAGGCTGCGAAGGGCTGAAGGTTAGAGCAGTTGACCTTGAGCATGGAGGGCCAGTGAGGAAGGGTCATGGGATGAAGTTGGAGGGGTTGTCGTTCACCAGAAATATGTCATGGTAGATTATATTATTGTTCCTAATTTCTCACCTTTTCCAGTACCCATCCCTTTGCCACATGACCAAAAAACTTCACATGAGCGCACCCAGTGGCTCCTCATTCTTTCTCACTGCACTGGGGCATCAGCAATCATTATGCGCTTTCCTTGTCTATAGAGTTTTCTATCAAAGGTCTCTCAGGCAGTCTCAAACTTAAAGACTTAGCTTCACATTTCAAAGAGCTAACCATGCAAAACAACTTTTTTTTCAAGGGCTCCTACTCTCTAGACCTTAGTTTTGGCCATTCTGACCTCCCCCTCTTAATAGTGGTCACTGAGGCTAATCCTAGAAGGCCTAAAGAAGGCAGAGTGCCTTGGTGTCAACCCCATCAGGGTGGCTTCTTGGACAGAAGTCAAGCCTTGCTGGGGCAGCTTGCCTCTGGTGAATGAGTGGGACAGGGGTAAAGGTCCAGACACCTGGATCTCTTTGGGGCAGTTGGAAGGGCCATTCTTGCTCCCAATTTCCTAACCAGGTTGCTGAAGGCTCTGCTGGACCTGCTGCTCTGCCCTGCTTCCTCCTCTTTCCTTCCATAGGTGATGACTCTTAAAAAAAAAAAAATCACCTTTTACTCCAAAATCTTAGCCTCTGCCTGCATAGACCACCTCTGCCCACGCAGCACTAGTTCTCATTCCTGGAGGTCAGGTGTTGCTTTCTCCACCTCTCCTTCCCATTAGATCCATGTCTCTTTACACAAGCATGAGCTTGGCCAATCTAGGAGTAAGGCGAAGGGTCAACTTGGTCAGAACACAAAGGCACCCGCTGCACCAACCCCTGGAAATGGTGCCAACTTGTCTGACAGCTTCCCTGGTGGCTCAGAGGTTAAAGCATCTGCCTCCAATGCGGGAGACCCGGGTTTGATCCCTGGGTCGGGAAGATCCCCTGGAGAAGGAAATGGCAATCCACTCCAGTATTCTTGCCTGGAGAATCCCATGGATGGAGAAGCCTAGTAGGTTACAGTCCATGGGGTTGCAAAGATTCAGACATGACTGAACGACTTCACCTGTCTGACATCTAAGTCAGGGCAGACTAGGGAATCTCATTGTTCTTCCTAGTCAGAGTGATGGGAAGTAGCTTCTGTCATCCCATTAAACATTTTACTAATTTATTCTGAGTCTGTTTGTCCCACCAGCTGGAGAGTTCCCTCTTTCTCTGAGGATAAGGAATATTTTACTTACCTCTGTACCCTGGGAACTGGCTTGGAGAAGGCTCTAAAAATTGTGTATTGAACAATCACCTATGAGGCTTGCTTCTCTCTCTGGACTGTGACATCCTCGAGGATGGGAAACATGTCTCCTTCTTTCTTGGTACCCCAAGGTCAGGAGGTGGCCACAGAAGTTGCTAATTAATGATGAGTGGGTAGGTGGTTATGTGCCATGAAGACTGGCCACTCAGGACCATGGGTAGACCATACATGCCCCATGAGGCACCAACAAAGGAGAAGGAATAACTTCAAATGGGCTCTGGGGAGAGCTTCCAGTGAAGGAAGCTGTGAGTTGCACTAGGATGAGTGTGTGGGGCGGTGAGGGGTGGAAGCGGGAGAGGATGGCAAGATGCTTCATGCAGAAGGAACAATGTGAGTGTGGAACCCACTTGTCATTTCTGCCTTCCCAGCATTCAGGGTCCCTCTGGGAAAAGCCTTCCTGGTCCTCCTCTGAGGAGTAGTCCCCACTCTCAGTCCTTGGGGGATTTGACTCCTTTGTACCCCTAAGACACAAGGATAGGTGGGCACATGACTGGTTTGAGGGTGGGCTCTTGGCCTAGCCAGACCAGCCAATGCCAGTGAACCTCTGCTTAGGACATTTACTAGAGTGTTTAGGAAAGAGAAGAAAATCTGTTAGGATGCCTTCAACTGTAATTACAGATAACAACAAAACAGCTGAATGGGCTTAAAAAGAGAAAATGTATTATTTCACATAATGGGAATTTTATGGTCAGGGCACCTTCAGGAATGGTTGCTTTAGCTGAACAATATGATTAATTTCTTAGGTTCTGTCTCCTATTTCTGTCCACCAGAAGCACATCAACCTTGTCCTTACAGTCACAAGATGGCTGCTGCAAATCCAGGCATCACATTCAGCCATGATAAAGACCAAAGGTTGAAAAGAAACTGTTTCTTCTTTTGAGGTTTTCACATTTATTGTCTACATTGGCCTCACCAGCCCATGTTCTAATCAATCACAGGCCAGGGCAATTGCCTCTGTTGATGCAGTCTCAACAGGGACAAATGGCTTCCCTGGTGGGTCAGTGGTAAAGAACCCATCTGCCAATGCAGGAGACATGGGTTCAACCCCTGGGTCAGGAAGATCCCTGGAGAAGGAAATGGCAACCTATTCCAGTATTCTTGCCTGGAAAATCCCACAGATAAGAGGAGCCTGCAGGGCTACAGTCTACAGAGTCACAAAGAATCAGACATGACTTAGCAACTGAGCATGTTTGCACGCATGCAATTGAAGCAATATCTCCTCTGAGGTGAAAATTTGTTCACAGGAAGGTGATGAAAAAAATCTTAGTTATTACAATGGTTTGTGGCTCTCCAAAGGTCCATACTATATACACAGATATATCATCTGTGGCAATAAAATTTCATGGGGGTACAATTAGGAGAAAGAATGTCTAAGAAGTCTGTGTGCTGCTGCTGCTAAGTTGCATCAGTCGTATCCAACTCTGTGCGACCCCATAGACGGAAGCCCACCAGGCTTCTCTGTCCCTAGGATTCTCCAGGCAAGAACACTGGAGTGAGTTGCCACTTCCTTCTCCAACGCATGAAAGTGAAAAGTGAAAGTGAAGTCGCTCAGTCGTGTCCGACTCTTTGCGACCCCATGGACTGTAGCCTACCAGGCTCCTCCATCCATGGGATTTCCCAGGCAAGAGTACTGGAGTGGGGTGCCACTGCCTTCTCCGTAGAAGTCTGTGTAGGTGGATAATAATGGGAAAAAATGATTGAGAAACACTGCCTTACAGAAAGATTCACCTCCTGAGCCTGAAGTCCACCTCCTCTGAAACATGTGCATCTGGGGAGGGAACTGAAGACAGGACAAAACCAGGCCCCACCGACAAGGAGGAGGGCACGGGCTGTGGTCCTGGCAGTTACCTGCTGCCACTTTGCAGGAGCCCTCCTTCCCTTGGAGTTGCTAGAGGTGGGAGGGTAGGGGTGTGGAAATTCTAAGATGAAAAGTAGCATTTAATTAGCAGCAGCTGGTAATGAACATTTAAATCTACACTCCATCCTTTGTTTAAATCAGCTTGTTAGGTACCTGCCACTTATTATTAGACAATGAAGGGCTTATGCAATAATCAGAAGCTGTTAAGTCCTCTTGCATGACAAGTGGTCCAGAGGTTTCTTGTGGGGAGTTAGAGGTAACCTAGGCCTTCAACATCAGGGAATCGGCAGGTAAGGCCTGCAGGAGTTAGAAATGATGGTTGCACACACACACAGAGCCTAGATCTTAAAACAGGGTTGAGGGGAAAAGGTAAGAAATGATAGTAATAGCATTTCTGTAAATTAAAAACATGCACATAGAAAACAACATTGTATATTCTCCAAGGGCACACGCATATTTAAAGACACACACCACACACCTTAGAGAGGGTTCCGAGGTGGAAAAAGGATGGTTAACAGGACTCGGGCGTGAAAGGGGCAAATAATAAAACAAGGGAAGTTCTCACTCTGACCAGTAACAAAGTGTGACTGGAGTGAAGGCATGTGATTAACTTAACTCTCAGAGCCTGACTTCCAGTTGAGGTGAAAGGAGAGAAGGTCTTTTCTGGGGGGACCCAGGGGCAGCTCTGCGTGTCTAGAGACCAGAGGGTGGGAGGAAGGGAGATGAAAATGAACTTTCAAACCCCCTCTGCCCTCTGTGCTGGGGGGCTCCAAGGCTGAAGGTTTGAACTATGTTTTGTAGACAGCGGGGAGCTTTGGAAAGTTTTGGAGTTGGAGAATCATACGATCTGAGTTAAGGTTTTGGAAGGTGACTCTCAGCTGTGAACAGCTGGATCAGAGTAGGCAAGGCCATAGAAAGATGGTGTTGAAGTTGCACCCACTGACAAGTGACACCGGATGGCGTGTTTTCAAACAGCTCTCGACTGGGAAGTGTCATTGGAGGACTTTGGGTCTCTTGACACTCTCTCCACATGATCATCACAAAATCCACAGCATCAAGTCTGCCTAGTAACTTCAGACGTCATGAGCAGAGATGCTCTGTGCAAAGTGCGTCACGCGCTCTGTCATCCAGTCTCCACAGCACCCAGTCCTTTCACGCCCCAGTCCTGTGACCATCCTTCTTCCACCTCGGCACCCTCCCTGACAGTGGATGCTGGGATCGCCACTTCCTCTTCTCTTAGAAAACAGGCTAATACTCAACCCACCTCACTTCCTATTTATTTTCTGTTTTCCAGTTTAATTCTGAGCACATTTTTCCTATTTGAAGTTATTTGCTGGCAATAAAATGCAGCACTCAAAGAGACAAAAATACCCAGAGTCTCCTTAATGAAGAACAGGGGACACTCCATTAGGGAGAGAAGGAAGAAACAGCTCTAGGCAGACAGAGCAAAGAGGAGGAGAAAGAAAGACCCCTGGGCTAAAGGAGGAGATTGCTGCTTATACCACTCAATCAGGAGAGTCCTCGTGACTCTCCTGGGGGTCCTCAGACTTCTCATCTGGCAGACAGAGACAAAGTGGAGGAGGAGGCTTGTTTCTAACTCAGTTCTCAGCATCCGCCCTGTCAGCTCAAAACACAGACCCCAGGTCCCAGGCCAGAGGTGCTGGGTTATTAGGACCAGGGCCACCCTGGGTACCATATTTACCTTCAAGTGCCCTACGTCCTTCAGGTGTGTGTGACAGGGCTAAACTGACATTCCAGGGTTCTAGCATGCAATGAAACTTTTATTGTATCCTCTATTTTCTCTTACAAATACATGTTATCGAATACAAATGAACCTATTTCCAAAACAGAAACAGGCTCATAGCCATAGGAAACAAACTTATGGTTACCAAAGATAAATTAGGAGTATGGGATTAACAGAAAAATAGATAAACAGCAAGGATTTACTGTATAGCCAGGGAAATATATTCACTATCTTGTAATAACCTATAATGGAAAAAATCTGAAAAAGAATATATATCCAGGTAAGCATATCTGTATATATTTAAATGTATATGTATCTGTATATATGTACTTAAATGTATATGTATATATTTAAATGTATATGTATGCATATATATGTGTTTAAATATATATTGTACATATTTAACTGAATCACTTTGCTGCACACCTGAAACTAACACAATACTGTAAATCAACTATACTATATCTATAAAAATGCAAAATCAAAAATAAATTTTATCCTCTTCTGTAGACCACCACCTTGATTACCTGATTACAAACATATTTCCTTGATTCAAAGGTACTTTCCCCCATAGACTTTAACTTTTATAAAATTGAGAGATGTTTTACAATTCCATATAGTAGGATTTTCATTTTTCCTCTGAAAAAATGCTGTTGACAATGCACCTCATAGCTTATAATGTCATAGAATTAGGGAAACACAATATAATATTCTTCAAGCTGAGAGTTTGGGGAGAAAATCACCAAGATAACAACAAAATCACCCATAATCTCACTCCCAGAGGGATCTATTACCAGAATTTTGTAATGTTTCTAGTCCCTTGTTTTTGTTGTTCTAAGTCTTCCTTTCGCCATCAGTGAGTAATTCTCCAGCACCTGTATTTCATACCCCACTTAGGGACTTAGAAGTAAAATAAGAATTCTAGCCACTCTGGGATAGCACTTTAGGTACATGATTGCTTCATTCCATCAATAACCCTAAAAGGTGGGGGGTAGTATTTCTACTGAACATAGGAGGAAACAGAAGCTGAGGAGGTGAAGGACTTATCCCAGTTGCCATGGTTAGTGAGTGAATGAGCTGGGATTTGAACCCAGGCACCTGAACTTGATGCTGCCTCTCAGGGCGAAGGCCAGTCTGGTCCAAGGAGAGATGTTCACGGACTATGGGTCAGGGCTGTGGGAAGGTGTTATTTTCTGGTGGGGCCAGGGGCTTCCTGGAAAATCATGTGGAGGCCGCATTAGCACAAACATGGACTCTGCAGTTGGAACCTGGGTTCAAATCCAGCTCACGGATCTTACAGACCTTTAAGTACTATATGCTTCAATTTCCTCATCTTCAAAATGGAGATAAATGATACCTCCCCCAAAGGGCTATAAAAAGGATGAGAAATTATTATATACGCAAAGTGCCTGGCTCACAAATAATATTTACTATAGAGAGCTAAAACCACTAGGGTTTGTATCAAGAGTGTAGAGGAAGTATTAGAAGTCTTTATGACATATTAATATCAATATAAATATTTTAAGAACAGGTAGCTATTTTAGCTAAACTCTATTTGGGATATTTAAATTCTAGAAGCTATACTGGGGGTTTCTACAATGAAGTAACCTACTTTTTTTGTAAAGAAAAAAAATTAGTTTGCAAAAAAAAAAATCAATTAAGCAAAAACCAAAACAGTCTTCAAGTTTGAGGTCTGGAAAAATAATGTATCTCTTTCTGGCTTGGGACTTCACATTCAGTTCAGGTTCCATTCAGGACTCTACTTCTTCAAGCCCAGAGATGGGGCCCAGGTGATTCTGATGAGCAGGCAGAGTAGAGCTGGGATGGCCTGAGTCAGCCATGCATGGGCCATGGGCCCCTACCTACCCTCCTGATGACCACAGCCTAGCAATGAAGAGGTGGAGGTAGTGGGGGAAGACTTAGCAGGGCTGCCAATTCCTGGTTCCCAGGTTCAAGGCCAAGAGAGAAGGAAAGACCAAGGTGAAGCTGGGTAGGAGGGAGGCCAGCACTTATGGAGTACTTCTAGAAGGCCAGCACCAGGATGGATCCTGAAGGTGCAGGGGCTGGGGTCAGGAAACCTACCCAGGTTAGAATCCAGCTCCTCCACCTCCATGCTGCTTGTCTTTAGAGGAGATTCCCAATCTCTCAGGCCCTCTGTTCTCTGTAAAGTGGGTTGTGGTACAGATGAAATGAGGGGATGCTGGTAGGGGCCTGGCTCAGTGCCTGGCATGCAGCAGGGCTCACTGGATATTGTTCATGGTATTCTTGACTCCTGATCACAACACCAAGAAGTTGGTGCTATTGTTTCTGCCATTTTACAGTTGAGGAAACTGAGGCTCAAAGAGGTTAAGTGACTGGCCCAAGGGTGCACAGCCGGTATAAACAACAGAGCTGGAGTTTGAATTCAGACCTGTCTGCTCTAGAATTCATGTTTTTTCCTTTTCTGGGCCTGAGCTGGACAAAACAGACAAAGGAAAAATGAGTGTTGATGATGGGATTTGAACCGTGATTGGCCCAATCCTGAGGTCTATTCTTATTGGGGATGTAAGAGAACCTCCATCCCTTACTTCTGACTCAGGCCACATCAGCCATACAGGACCCCCAGGAGGCAGGGCTGTGGAGGATCCAAGACTGAGGGGTTTTGAAAACTGAGTTTTGCTTGCTGTTAGCTATTTTGGAAAAGCAGAGGGGAGCACAGGAGGAATGGTCTCACTCCCAGGCATATGGGAGCCGGCTGTCAGCTAATATGGAAAATGATTAAGACAGCTTAAATTTTAAATTTTTTATATATACTAATAATGAAGCGGGAGGAATTTGAAGGAGGAGGTCTATGAGCAGAAAGGAAAGTACAGATGTTGGAGTCACGCATGGGGCATGGCTCTGGCCCCAGTGGGACTGCAGTTTCTGCAGCCAGGAGGGGTGGTAGAGGGGAAGGTCTGGTGGCATCTGACCATTCCTCAGCAATGTGGAAAATCTCTGTGGTCTGTCTAGGGACAGGAGTGTGTCTGGGGTGGGGTTGGGGTGGACAGGGAACCAGGAGTTCCTCCCTGAGCTGGTTCTGCTCAATGGCCCCCTCTAAGACCTAGCATGCCACGCATGCTGGACAGGAGGCTCAGGGAACAAGGTGAGGGTCTGCTCAACTGGAAGCTTGACACATATGATAACCGGGCTCAGGTGGTCAGTGGAGAACTTGGCCTGGGCTGGCTAGGACCCAAGGCAATCAGTGGCTATCCTGGGGCCCAGGAGGGCTTCCTGGAGCAAGTGGGAATGGGGTTGGAGGATGGAGAAGCTGATAGAGGTGAGGAGGATCAACATGTATTGAGCACTTGTTGTGTGCCAAGCATGGAACTAAAAACTAGAATAGAAATGCATTCATTTAACAATAAATATTTGTTAAATGCCACGTACTGGGCACTGTTCTGGGCTCTGGGGATAAAGCCCAGAATGAAAGAGAATCTCTGCCCTCATGGTGCTCATATTCTGGTGGAGGACATGACAACCCTGTAAGCAGATAAATACCATGCTGAGTGGTGATACATGACACAGAGTGAGAGAAAGCGAAGAATGTTTCCTACCATTTCCTGAGTACCTACTGTTGTGCCAAGCCCGTTCATTGGTTGAGGACTCTGCATTTTACCACTTCATAACTAGCTCACCTTACCCGGTACTGTTCTAAGGGCTTAAATGGATTAACTCATGTGATCCTGACAAAACAGGACAGAGGTACTATTACTGTCATCTTCACTTTACAGATAAAGAAATGAGGTGAAAGCGTCATGGATTTGAACCCAGTTATACTCCAGGACCTGCACACTTAACCTGGGCTGGGCTGTCAGCTTGATCATCTATATCTGACTTCTTGGGACCTGGGCTTCCTCACAGTGTGGAAGATTGGATTCCAAGGGTGTGTCCCAACACCGAGCCAGGGTGAGGCTCTATCATCTTTCCTGTCTCATCCTTGGAAGTTTGACAGTGTCACCTCCACTACACTGTATTTAATGTCAGTCCCAAGTTCTTCCTGGGTTCCAGGGGAGGTGAAATCGACTCTCCTGTTGAAAGAGAGTGCTGAGGTTCTTGAAGAGCATTTGGGAATGGAAATATTGTGCATTTTTGGAAAGCATAATCTACCCCACTCAGCCACCTGACAGATGGGGAGGAAATACGTGGACAGATCCCAGTGGTCATGCCTCCCATTCTGGGGCACAGGATCTGGCCTGCCTCACCTGTCTTCTGTCCTGGGAGACCCTCTCCTGCCCTGCCAGGTTACGGCTCTGCAATCTACTACTGCCAGGCCAAGCGAGCCTCTTCTCATTTGGCAAGTGGTGATTCCAGCTGTGGTTGAGAGGGGTTGATTCCATTTGCAGTTACAAGCTTCCTCAGCACTGGGAGGGTTTATTCTTCCTCCACTTCTAGGACCATCTCCCTGGGGTCTCTGTCAAGGAGAAAGCCCTGAACCTGGTCCAATTCCCATTTGAGCCTCACTTCTGATGGCCAGGATGAGCTGATAGACTGATCCCAAATTTGGAGCCCACTGCTGGTCCATTCAGCAACAGGGGAGGGGATGGGTTATGAGCTAATCAGAGTACCGATGGGTGGAAGGTTCTCCCGGGAGGCAGTTGTGAGCTGGAAAGATACTCCAAAAGTCTAATGAATGTGAAAGTGTTAGTCATTCAGTCCTGTCCGACACTTTGTGAACCCATGGACTGTAGCCTGCCAGGCTCCTCTATCCATGGAATTCACCAAGCAAGAATACTGGAGAGGATTGCCTTTCCCTTTTCCAGGGGATCTTCCCAACCTAGGGATCGACCCAGGCCTCCCACATTGCAGGCAGACTGTTAACCATCTGAGCCACCAGGGAAGCCCTATAGGTCTATTACTAAGTCTATTGATATGTATTGGCTCTTGCATTAGATTTTGTTTGGATTATTTCATTTCTCCCACCCTCCACAACCAATCCATCAGTAAGCCCTCCAAAATATACCCTGAATCTATTCACTTTACTCCTCTCTCTCTTACCCCTCAGCCTCATTCAGACCACCATCACCTCCTGCCAGGATGAATCCACCAGCCCCTCCTGGTCCCACATCCAGTCCCGCCTCCTCCAGCTCATCTCTGCCCAGTGGCCAGAGGGACTTTTCCAAAATGTGAACCAGTTTTTCATATTTTTCCCCTGCTTGTGGCCCAACCCACAGACAATTCAGTTCAGTTCAGTTGCTCAGTTGTGTCCAACTCTTTGTGACCCCATGGACTAAAGCACGCTAGGCCTCCCTGCCCATCACCAACACCCAGAACTTGCTCAAACTCATGTCCATTGAATTGGTGATGCCATTCAACCATCTCATCCTCTGTCGTCCCCTTCTCCTTTTGCCTTCAATCTTTCCCAGCATCAGGGTCTTTTCAAATGAGTCAGTTCTGCCCATCAGGTGGCCAAAGTATTGGAGTTTCAGTTCAGCGTCAATCCTTCCAATGAATATTCAGGACTGTTTTCCTTTAGGATGGACTGGTTGGATCTCCTTGCAGTCCAAGGGACTCTCAAGGGTCTTCTCCAACACCACAGTTCAAAAGCATCAATTCTTTGACACTCAGCTTTCTTTATAGTTCAACTCTTGCATCCATACTTGACTACTGGAAAAACCATAGCTTTGACTACATGGACCTTTGTCGGCAAAGTAATGTCTCTGCCTTTTAATATGCTGTCTAGGTTGGTCATAGCTTTTCTTCCAAGGAGCAAGCATCTTTTAATTTCATGGCTGCAGTCACCATCTGCAGTGATTTTGGAGCTCAAGAAAATAAAGTCTCTCACTGTTTCCATTGTTTCCCCATCTATTTGCCATGGAATGGTGGGACCGGATGCCATGATCTTAGTTTTTTGAATGTTGAGTTTTAAGTCAACTTTTTCACTCTCCTCTTTTACTTTCATCAAGAGTTTCCTTAGTTTTTCTTCGCTTTCTGTCATAAAGGTAGTGTCATCTGCATATCTGAGGTTAGTGATATTTCTCGAGGCAATCTTATTTCCCACTTGTGCTTCATCCAGCCTGGCATTTCGTATGATGTACTCTGCGTATAAGTTAAATAAGCAGGGTGACAATATACAGCCTTGACACACTCTTTTCCCAGTTTGGAACCAATTCATTGTTCCATGCCTGGTTCAACCCACAGTTCAGTTCAGTTCAGTTCAGTCGCTCAGTCGTGTCCAACTCTTTGTGACCCCATGAATCACAGCACGCCAGGCCTCCCTGTCCATCACCAACTCCCAGAGTTCACTCAGACTCACGTCCATCGAGTCAGTGATGCCATCCAGCCATCTCATCCTCTGTTGTCCCCTTCTCCTCCTGCCCCCAATCCCTCCCAGCATCAGAGTCTTTTCCAATGAGTCAACTCTT
>NW_024070194.1:23045433-23272184 GCF_014754425.2 Oryx dammah | reverse complement strand
TGCATACAGATTTCTCAAGAGGCAGGTCAGGTGGTCTGGTATTCCCAACCCACAGTGGCCTCCCCTAAAGTCAGCACTCCTGCCTGAGGCCCTGCCTGTGTTTAGGGTCTTGTGCCATTCATTCTTACCACACTAGTGTGCATTCCCTTCCTCTGATATGCCAAGCTCAGTCCATTTCCTCTGCCTGTGTTGCCATAATCCAGCTCATCACACGCCTACAGGTCTCAGTTTGAACATCAGTATGCCTCAGCTCAGCTAAAGGGCTGAAACAAAAAGTCCCCAGAAGGTGCAATGGCTCAAACACAGCAAAAGTGCGTCTCTCACTCATGTAATGGTTGTGCCAATACAGTAGGTGGCTCTTTTCCACATGGTGATACAGGAATTCAGGCTCTTCCATCCTGGGGTCTTGCTGTCACTTGTACTCCACCAGTGGAAAAGGGAAAAATATGAAGCAAGCACACCCACTTCTGAAAGCCTAGGTTTAGAAGCGGCACTCATCAATTCTGTTCCCATCCCAGTGGCAAGAGCTGGTCACATGGCCACAGCTGGATGCCCAAGGAGGGCTGGGAAACATTGATGCTGCCCGGGTAGCCAGCCGCTTGTCAGCTCCAGCTATATAACTGCAAAGGGGAGCATAGATTTGATGGACAGTTGGTCACCTTCCCAGAGAGGCACTCCCACCCTAATCATCTCACCAAAAGAGTGTCCATACATTACCATACATCTCATATCCCTGTTTGATTTTCTTCATAGTACATTTTATTTGCCTGCTAGTTTATTGTCTCTACCCCTTTCTAAAAGGTAAGGGATGCATCTGTGAGGGTGGAAATCTTGTTTCGCTAGTTAATGCCATATTCCTAGCACCTCGATCAGTGCTTGGCCCATAGTAGGCATTTAATAAGTAGTTATTGAATCAATGAAAGGGCAAATAAGTCCCATTTTACCAGTAGAGAGACAGAGGAAACCAGTAGCTTCAAGGGCAGAGAATGCTTGACCCCTTGGGGGCCAACAGCATATGTAGGGGCCCCCAATCACGTTAATTCCTTTCCTTCTCCAATGTGGACGTTAAGGCTGCAGATTTCAAGGAAAGGCTAGCCTGCCATCTATGAGTCAGGAGGCCTGGGTTTAAGTCTGACACTGTGCTGACTTCTGTGTGGGCCCTTCATCTCTCCTGGACGGGCCTTGGTTTCCCAGCCTGCAACTTGGGGGTGGGGCAGGTCGGGTCGGGCAAACTTTCACATTCCTCAGGGCTTGAGACTAGACGACCACCCCCAGAGTACATCTGTCCCTTCTTTTTCCAGCAGCTGACCTTTGGGAGAAAAGCCTCCTCCCCTTCATCCTCCCCTCTGTGGGTTTAATAAGACTTAATGAGGGGCCTGGGTGGGCCCAGACCCTCAGTGGCCACCAGCTCATACTTTCACCCGAGGACGGGGTAGGGGAGAGTGGCTAATGACAGGGTCCTGGTAGGGGGTGGCCTTTCAGCCTCAGCTGGCCTTTCTGGGCCTCTATTAACAGACCACACAGGGAAATATCTTCCCAGGGCCCGTGATTTTCAATTTTCCACTGGAAAAGGCAGCCAGGAGGAGGTAGCCAGGAGGCCAGAGACACTCTCCTATGTTTCTGTCAGCATCATTCTATTTGTCCTCCCATCTAGCTACCTACGTGTCCTTCCTTCTGTCCTATTTACCCATCCATCTACTCATCCAAGTATTCAAGCGTCTGCCCACCTAGTCTCACGTCCATCCTTCCACCTAACCATCTACCAAGTTACTCTTCCATCTAGTCAGTAATCCAGCATCCGTGCAACCTTCACCTTATCCATCCATCCTTTCACCTACCCACTCATCTACCCCCTATCCAATTCACTCTCCTCTTAGTACATCCCTTCATCCATTTACACACAGACCCATCTGTCTGTTCTTCCAATGCAGGGTGATCCAAGATCTATCTGGCACTAATTTTGTGCCTTTGACTAAAACAGTGATTAGTAAATTATTCATTCTATTCCCTCCAGCCTTTATGTCGTATGATGAAAAGTACATAGTGAAAAGTAATACTTTGCTGGCTATCAGACTTAGGATTGAATCTGAGCTCTGCTTTTATTGACTTTAGTGACCTTAGACAGTTTCATGTCAGTCATGATCTTTATTTTTGAGAACACATCCCACAAGTCTAAGTACAGAATGATCCTTGTCCAAACTCTGGCCTTTAAGGGGAGAAAGGGAAGGAGAAAAAGGAAATATGACATGCTGGTCCCATGATGTGGTAGAAACAGACTCTTTGAGAGATGGTAAGATCTGCAGATGGGGAAACTGAGTCCTGGAGAAACCCAGAGAATCCAAGGTTAAATAAAGATCCTCTGATATAACGATAAACACACTTTCTGAGCACCTTCTCTGAGCTGAGGCCACAGGGTGCCTCAGTTTCCATAAGTCAACAATGGAAATTGGTAAGAGCACCAACTTCACAGAGTTGCTGAAAAGATTAAAGTTAAGACACACAAAGGACCTAGAATTTTGCTAGCCATGAGAAAAAAATGCTCAATAAGTATTCAGAATAACCCCACAGAGCCCTGTGAGGGTAGAGCCTTTTCTTCCTCCAGGCCTGGCTGGTCTGAGCTCATGCACACAAGCCCTGGCTACCACATCCCAGCTCTTCTGTCCCCTCAGATAGTCCCAGATGGGTTTGCTCTGTGTGGTTTAATTAAAGCCACTGCTGCCAGGTGTCAGACTGTCTGAGAGGGGGTCCTGGAAGACCTCCTGGGAGTGTTCCCCTCCTCCTAACCACCTGCATCAAGCCTGAGTTCTAGCAGATGTTGCCTGGAAACAAGATGCTGGAATGCTCAAGAGTTCAGGTTCTGGTGCCAGATAGAAGCCTGCCTTTGACCCTTCGGAACTGTGAGTGTGACTTCATCTCTCTCAGACTGTTTCCTCAACTATAAATAGCAAAGCAAAGTAGTTACTTATTACTTAGGTAGCTGTGTGCTAAGTCACTTCAGTTGTGTCTGACTCTTTGAGACCCTATGGACTATCGCCTGCCAAGCTCCTCTGTCCATGGGATTCTCCAGGCAAGAATGCTGGAGCAGGTTGCCACGCCCTCCTGCAGGGCATCTTCCCAGGGATTGCTCCAGCATTGGCAGGCGGGTTCTTTACCACTAGCGCCACCTGGGAAGCCCACCTAGCGTATAGCAGGTCCTTATGGAAAACATTGGTTACTTACCTCTGCAGAGTCTATTCCCCTTTCTTCTCATTTCTGTTTGAGAGCCCCTTCCTGCTCTTTGGTCAGTGTAATGGGAGGCATCTCCCAGGCTTTGGCCGCAGCAACTGGTTCAGGGTCTGTGACCAAAATAGTCCAAGCAGGCACTCCTAATGCCATTATGCCTCCACAGTGACCTGGGCATGAAGCCAACACTAAAGGATGCTGAGCAAAAAATGGAAATTCACCTTGATGACATCATTGGAGTCCTTAAATCCTGCCTACCTGGAGCTCCAGCCTGGGCTTTCCAGTCCAGTTGATCCCCTTTTTGTGTGATCCAGTTTGCCAGCAACCAAAGGAGTCAACTGATACAGACATAGACGCGAGGGTGGTGTGCCCCTCACACGCGCTGCATACCTTTTATTCCTCAGGCCTCACTTGATTTTGTGGTGCGCAAAATCAGGCCTGGTTCCCTGTACTAGGGGCTCTGATGGAGTCCAAACTCTTTTATTTCAGAGTTTTTGTTCTGATGTGCTATGTCGCTTTAGTTGTATCCAACTCTTTGCCTATGTACCCTATGGACTGTAGCCTGCCAGCCTCCTCTGTCCATGGGATTTCCCAGGCAAGAATACTGGAATGGGGTGCCATTTCCTCCTCCAGGGGGGTCTTCCCGACCCAGGGAGCGAATCCACATCTCTTATGTCTCCTTCATTGGCAGGTTGGTACCTTTTAATTATGGGCTTTTGCAAGCCCCTCTGCAAAGAGTTGTGCTTTCTGCTCCATGAGAATTTAGGGCCCATCCTCAATGATGTTCCTATTTTCAGTGATCCAGACTCTGATACCTATCTTCAGATGTTGCCTCTAGAGAGCTAATGAGCAGGCAATACAGGAGCAGGCAGATCCCACTGTGCTGGGCATGTCTCCGCGCTCCCCATCCCACCCCACTGTTCGGAGTTCCCCACTGGTGTGCCCTTCAAGTGATGCAGAGCTGGGACCTGAACACAGATCTCTCCAAATGGAAGGGTAAACTGTGAGGGGAAAGGCAGGTGTCCTGCAGGGTGAGTGAGGGAGAGCTGCAGTGTTGGGGAGTCTTCCCAGAGGAAGCAGAGCAGGAGACAGCTGGGAAATGAGCAACACAGCACAGAAAGGGAAGGGATTTGGCACAGCGTAGGGCATGGAGACAGGAACGTGGGTAGGATTTTGAGCAATCACGCAGAGAGAGGCTCTAGAGCATCCTGTAGAGTCCACCTCCCATCTCTTACTGGCCCATTCCCACGTTCCCTGCAGGGTTAGGTCCCACTCCCTCTCACCTGGACAGCTGCTCTAGACACCTCACGGGACTCCCTGCCTCCTGTCTGGTCTTCTAGTCCATACTCTATCAGCAGCAATCCATTCACCCGTCTGACCATTCATGCATTCGTTCACTCATCAAATATTCCCAAGGGGCAGAGTCTGTGCCATGTAGGGCCTTGTGGCTGGAGCTTCTCCACCTGGCTGCCTTGCCTCTCTTCTCAGGCATTCTGGGTGGGATGGTCCCATCCCCCACCCTGAGGTTGCATTTCCTCCCAACATTTATTACAAGACATCAGATGTCTGGACTATAAGTTCCTGGGAAATGTTCTTACAAGGTTCAAAAGCGGGATCCTGAGGTCTCACAGCTTGGGTTAGAACCCCAGCTACAGCATTCTCCAGTCACAGAATTCCAGGAGAGATCTTCATCTCGCTGAGCCTCAATTTCCACACCTGTAAAGTGGGGATAATAGCGTCCCCCTTCAAGGAGGAAGTGAGGGAATCCACAGAACATACACAGGGAGCCTCTTTGAGAGGTGGAGCATGCCTGGTTGGGGGGATCCCCAGTATTTCGCTCATTCTTAGATAACGATGGGCAGGTGGAGTGGATCCTGGGGCCTCCGCCTAGATCCCTTCGGCCACCCTTTCTGGCTGATGAGAATCAGCTCCTGATGACTCACAGCTGGGAACTGCCCTGCCCACCTTTTCCTGGGGGCAGCCCCTGGCAATGTGTAATACAAATATTCGATTCTGCCCTTAGCTGGGGGGCAACTCTGAAGGGGTTATCTCAGTGCCAGAGCTCCTTGTGGGATCAGCTGAGATTTTTATCACCGCCACCATGCATCAGCTTTTCTGTCACCCAGTTCTGTCTTCCTTGCTGTCTCAAGGTAGTAAGTATCCTGAGAGCTCTCGTGAATAAACCCTTGCACACTGATACTCACCTCGGGAACCAGTGGAAAGCGCAGCTGTGGCAGGGGTTCCTAGGCAGGAAACCTGGGAGGGTGGGAGATAGAAAGGAAGGCCAGAAGAGGAGGGTGGGGCCCTGGCCAGGGCAAAACCAGATGGTCCAGTTCTGGGTCTCTAGAATGTTCTAACCTTCTGCCCTGTCTTCATGGCCCACTTTGTTCCTTGGTGATTGATCGCAGTGGTTGGGAGTGTGGGCTTTGGGGCCCTCCCTTGAGTTTGAGTCCCAATTCTGTTTCTGACCCTCTGTGGGATTTGGGGAGAGTCCTTTCACCTCTTCAGGCCTCAGTGGTGCCGACTGTATAATGGAACTGGAGGGGGAGAATCAACAAGGGACACTATGGAGCTCTTAGCACAGTGCCTGGGAAGCAGGGAGCATAAATGCTGTCTTATGCAATCCCTCCTAAAGGAGTTTACAAATCAGCCTGCCTGGGCAAGGTCACCATTTTCACGTTCCCCTCTAAGGCTTTCTTCTCTGCAACTTCCATAACTGACAAGTTTCCCAAGACTTTCCAGAAATCATAGAAGGTTTGTCCATTTGGGAAGTTTATTCTATGCCCTTTTGTTCCATAATAGCTGAGAGAATATCCAATGAGAATGGCTCATTGGAACTGAGATGTTACTGTGTGCCAGGCAGGGCTCTAAGAGCTCTATAGGAATTGAACTTTCACAGTCACCTTGTGACATGGGTATTACATTAAAAGATAAAGAAACTGAGGCTCAAGGAGGTTAAGTAATGGGATCACATAGCAAGCAAGTGGAGGCCTGGGTAATGGCTAAGATGAAGCCAGACTGGACTGGATGAGAATCCATGGTCTCTGGCTTTGATCTTTATTAGTGGTGTGTTCTTGGGTAAATTAACTTTAAATTTGCTCTACCCCAGTTTCTTTATTTATCAAATAAAGATGAAAACATCCCTATTTCACTGATCTTTGGGAAATAAGATAATGCTTATATAGTGCCTGGTCCATATTATACATGTATTATTTTTATTCACCCTACACCATATGCTGAGCACCTACCATGGGATAGGTACTGTTCTAGGTGCTTGGGGCAGAGCGGTGAATAAACAGACACAGCTCCTGCCCCATGGTGTAGACATTCTGGAAGTAAGTGTTAGTCGCTCAGTCATGACTGACTCTTTGCACCCCATGGACTGTACTCCTCCAGGCTCCTCTGTCCTCAGGATTTACCCAGGCAAGAATACCAGAGTGGATTCCCATTTCCTTCTCCAGAGGATCTTCCCAACTCCAGGGATCGAACCTGGGGCATTATAGGCAGATGCTTTATCAGCTGAGCCACCAGGGAAGCTGTAGCAAAGGCCTAGAGGTTTGTATTTCAAGCCCCAGCTCATCCAAGCCATAGCTGATTTTTCCAGGCAGTCTGATCTCTCTTTCCTCCCACTTGATTAATGCCGAGAGGCAAACATGTAACACTTAATACTTTAACACACACCATCCAGTGTTGGTTACTGATGTTTCCGCAATCTGTGTTGCACTGGGCTTCAGGCCTGGGTGCCTTGGGTGAGTGCCAGGGCATCGGTGGGCAACTGGTTTCACCACTTACTTAATTTGCTTGTTTGTTCATTAATAATGAATTTATTTGCTGAACAAGTATTTCTCAAGCCCCATGCCAGGTGCTACTAGGTCAGGTACTGGGATCCACCATCAAGATGGGCTTCCTGGACTGGAGGCACTCATGGTCTCATGGGGAGAACAGATGAGAACAATCCATGCCATCAAATAAAGGTAAAATAGATGGTGGTGACATCTGTGAAGGAAACAAACAAGGGGATGAGAGATGACAGAGAGATGTTAGAGAAATCCTGTTTTCTCAGGGGGAGTCAGGGAAGGTTCCCTGGAGGAAGTGGCCATCAAGTTGAAGAAGATGAAGGAGCAACCATGTGGAAGAGAGAAGAGAAGGGTGTTCCAGGTGTGGGGAACATCAGGTGCAAAGCCCTGAGGTGGGCTTGACATGCCTGGACCTGAAGACAGAGTGGTGATAGTGGGGCCAGTTAGGGGCCGGAGAGGGAGGTGGGGCCGGGGCGCCTCGTCGGCCATATTGAAAATGTTGGTTTTCACTTAGAGTGTGAAAGGAAACTGCTGGGAGGTGTCAAGTGGGAAAATGAGAAGATCCTTTGGCTACCAGGAGCCATGGAGAATCTGGAGGCCACATGCTCTAGGCAGGTGCTCTAGGCATCTAGGCAAGAGATCCTGGACATGTCTGGTTTCCCCAGACCTGATGCTTTAATCACTGTGTTTGCAAATACCTTGCGATGGGAACTCATTACCTTGGAACATAATCCCTTTCATTGTTGGACAGCTTGAGCTGAAGGAACATGGTCCCTTTGATCAGTGATTCTCAAACATTTTGGGTCTTGAGATCCCTTTATACCCTTAAAAACTGAAGACCCCAAAGGAGCGTGGATTATTCATGTGGATTATATCTAAAGCCAGGACAAGGAGTAGTTAAATGAGTAGAAAATTTAAGGGATGCTAAAAAATCTTAGTAATCATGATAAATATTTTAATGCAATAATTTGAAAAATTCATATTGGAGCCTGAATCAAAAGGAAAAGTCAATAATATTGATCTTTATCGAAAACTGGTATTTTTTTTTCCATGACTTTTTGCATCAATCTTTTTTGTTTGTTTTTGAAGTGATGGTGCTATCACATGCCACATCAACTTTGAAGAATTCCACTAACAGTGATAAGGATAAATGATGTCTCAGTGTGGCAAAAATAATTTTGACCTTATAGACCCCCTGGAATGGTCTCAGGACTCCAGAGAGTCCAGACTATACTTTGAGAACCGCTGCTTTTGATAGAACCAAAATTTCCAGATGGTTTCTACCCTTGGTCTTAGGTCTACTCCCAAGAATTCTCTCTGCTTTCAAGGGGGCAGAACCTGAGAGGCTAAGATACAGAATTCAGGGTTCCTCACCATCTACTCTGGGCATCCCCAGTGGCTCAGCTGTGAAGAATCTGCCTGCAATTCAGGAGACACAGGAGATGTGGTTCAGTCCCTGAGTTGGGAAGATCCCCTGGAGAAGGAAATGACAGCCCACTCCAGTATTCTCACCTGGAGAATCCCATGGAATGAGGAACCTGGTGGGCTACAGTCCACAGGGTCACAAAGAGTCGGATGTGACTGAGCAAACACGCACTTCATCTGCTTCAGGCTAAAGATCTCCCAGAGTTTCCACTCACCTCTCCCCACCCCTCCACTGGACAAGTCCCATGTGGTTGATGCCACTGAAAGATCAAGAGCCTCCAGCTATGTTCCCAGGGATGGCCTGAGCAGCATGGAACCTGGGAAGGCCTATCACTCCCTGTCTTGGGACACTCCATCTCTGTCGCTGCCCCTGGGGTCTGTCCATGGATCCCGCCCCTCCTTTATCCTGCTTTGGTGATATTTGAGTGTTCAATATCTCTTTGGGTTCCCTCTGGGCTTCTGGAGAGCAGGCAACCCACCAAGAAACAGAATGCAGGCAAAGAAAACTTCTAACATATTAAGTTGGCTTCTAGGAGGCCAACTTCTGAAAATTCAATTTGTTAGCAGTATAAACAGGATATCAAGCCTGGCAAAGGCAGGCTCTCAGGGAAACATCTGATGGGGAAGAAAGCGGGCAGCAACCTGCAGGGTAAGTGGTACCGTGGGCACATTCCTCAGCAGCACTGAAACCCACAGCTAATCACAAACAGATCGCTGCCCGCCCTGGGCCCTGCTTTGTTCACTCAGATTTCTCTTTCTAAACACCAACACTCAGTCCACCAGACCCTGCCTCTCTTGGATACCTCCATTTCCCTTTGTGGACCACAGTATCCCTGTCTGCCATGGAAGAGGGTCTGCAACCCAGGGTCCTCTCTGTTGGTCTGATACAACAGAATCCAAACCTCTCTGATTCAAAGCCCCCAAGAGCCTAGAATTCCAGGCTTATAAAATGCCTGAATGTTCTGACCCCAGAATTTGACAGGTCAACGATAGTAGATTCTCCAGTGCTACAGTTTTAAGATTCAGTGGCTGTACAAGTCTGCCCATGTAGCTTTCAATGATTCTGAGTCTCAATCATTTTAAGTGCAGTGGGCTCCACAGCCTGATGGCCTTTGTTCATGCATTGCTAGCCCCGCCCCTACTAACTGAGTGACCTTGGGCAAAATTCATGACCTTCTGGTGTTTCAGTTTCCACGTTTGTAAAGTAAGGAGTACAGTAGCTATGATCTCATGGAGGGGTTGTGAGGACTAAATGAGTTAACAGTTGTAAACAGTGCCTGGAGCATGGTAAGAACTCAGTTTTGCTCCTACGATTATTCTAGACTCAACAGTTTCTACAGCCTCAGAATCCGAGATTGGTGTTTCTGGGTCTCCAAGGCTCCAAGTTTGAAATTCAAAAAAATCCATTGTTCAAAAATTCAATGATATACTGATTCTGGAGGCTGGCTCTGGACATATGTCTCAGTGTCCCTGCCCCAGGGATCGAGGGATTTACCAGGGCAAGCTGAAGACCTGGATGGTTGGCCTGACCCTGGTACTCTCAGCCACCAACCCAAAGCGCGTGACAAGCTTGGGACTTGCAAACTCTGAGAAGTGCCCTCTTCTGCCCTCAATACACATGTAGCCCTGGAGATAACCTGCCTTCTGGCCAAAGATTCATTGACCTTGACTAATTTCCTGAAATCCATGGGACACAGAAAGACAGTTTTGCCCACCTCAACTCCTATAACTTGGAGATTCTTTTCTCAAAAATCTACTATAGCTCCCTGCTGTCTTTCAAATCAAGTTCTACCTCTCAGCTTGGCTTCTTGAGCCCCTTTATACCTGTCTGCTTCAAGGTAAGTTGAGGTCATCTGGGTGGAGAAGGGAGAACTGGGATGGTTCTTTTGGAAGTTACTTCCAGGTCCATATACCTTCATTCGTTTGTTCACTCCACAAATATTTATTAGACATTTACTATATGATAAACTCTGTTCTAGACCCTGGGAACACAAAATGAATAAAACTGATAAGCTATCTGCTCTTGGGAGATCACAAAACTCACTTCCATCCCCACTCACTGTAGAGCATTACGCTCGCGGGGGATGATAAAAGCGTAGGCCATTTCCTGATTGCAGAACTCTGGACCAACTCTCTGCACCACATTTGTAAAATGGGCCAATAACACCTCCTACCATGTAAGATTTCTGTAAAGATTAAAAAAGATAGTGATGGTGAAAACTCAGCACAGTGTCCAGCACAGAGTAAGTCCACAATCCATGGAAGCTGCTGCTGCTGTTTGATTTCTACCCCCAGCTCCCTTCAGAGCACTTAACTTGTGGGTTAAAAACCAGACAGGCCTGGGTTCATGTCCTGAGATGTAAAAAGAGGATATCACAGAGCCTGTTTCCCAGGACTAGCTGCCTGGTATGCTGGGCATACCCAGCCAGAGTGCAGACTTTAATAGGATGTATTTTCACTTCCCTCCCGCTCTCTCTGAGAAGTCATGGCAACCAACCTCACTATCTGCATAGCTCTCACATGCACACACCTGACAACTTTCCCCTCTGGGCCCATGTCCTCCCTGGAGGGGCCTGAAGAAAGTCTGCTCTAATGATAGACTGAGACATTTGGGTATGATAAAAAGGTAATAGGGAGCCAAGGCTGGTGATGGAGAGAGAAAGAGGCTCCAGATGAAGGGCATCCCTTATCTTCCCGCAGCTACTCTGGACCTTTTGCGTCTTGTCCTCACAGCTAGTTGCCAGGGGCTCTAGCCAACTGCCATGAGTTCCTGCTGTGTTTGGGGTTAGGTTATTTTTTCATTAAGTTTGCAATTATTAAAAAGAAAAAAAAATGCAAGTCAAATTGTGACGTGCTGAGCTGAGCAGGCTGGAGGTTAAAGCTTTTTCCCTGCCTGCGGCCTGCTGGGCCCCCACCCTATTCTGGATAAAGGGGAACATTTTGGGGAAAATAAACAAGGAGACCTTGCTCCTTTGGGGACTTTATGAACCTGCCCTTACGCCACCCCATACCCCACTCCATTAGTAGGCTTGGTCGCTCTCCCTGTTAATTAAAGAGGAAACTAGTTTCCAGGGCAATTTCAGCTCTGGCTCGGCCTGTGCCCACATCCTTGAGAGGGAGGCTATGGTGATGGGCTGGCTGGGCAGCTGTTGGCCTCAGAGGTAACAATTTGCCTCGAGATGGAATCTATTCCCCTGAATAAAGGGACTTTGTGTTCTTTCTCATAGTCCCCTGGCTTCTAAGGAGGGAGTTATTAGAGAGGCAGCAGATGTGTTCCCCAAGAGCAGGGACCACCATGGCAAACAGCTCAGGACCCACTGCCTGGACCACCAGACTCTCTCATTGCCCCTCGGCCTCTATGTGTGTCCTCTGAGCTGTGGGCTTCAGATAAAAACCTGGAACTCGTTCAGCCACTCATTCATTCATGCATTCAACAGCTCTTTATTGAGCATCTACTAATACACCAGGCCCTGTTCTAGGCACTGGGCATACAGAAGTGCAAACACCTCCTGCCATCATGGCGCTTACATTCCACTGGGGGCAGATAGACAGTAAAGATGAAGAAGTCAATATTTAATTCATTGCCAGGCAGTCAGGCGAGGACAAATAGAGCAGAGGTAGGAGGTAAAAATGATGAGTGGGGAGAAGTTCTCTTTGAGGGGATGTCTAAGCAGAAACCTCCAAGGTCGGTGCCATAGCAGGGATAGACTGGCCTTACACCTCAACCCCTCTTTTCCACCTCTGGGCTTTTGCCAAGGTTTCCTGAGACTGCCCCCTCTCTGCCCTCTGCCCAGCCAGCAATGACTTATTTGTGCTTTCCTTAATATATAATTTGCTATTTCATTAACTGTATCAAATGCATTTGTAAAAGCAGAACATTAAGCCATCTGGGCTATAATACAGGTTGTCTAGCAAGATTCATGAAACCCACATTGCTGACACACAGTATAATGGTGTTTTAATATTCAAAACTCTTATGAAATGGTGTTTTAAGATGCTGAACTAAATAAAGGCATTTCTACTCCCCTTATCTTGTTAAAAATATCTCCCCAAGACAAGAACAATAAACAGAAATACAAACTCTGTCTTTGAGAAAACTAGGAGATACTGTAACACTTAAGTGCAATATACAGAGAAGAGAAGCAGATAAAGAAATGGCCAGTGACTTAGATCAGCCCAGATCAGCACCATAATGAAGAAGCCAACCTCATTTCCCTTTCATGGCTAATTCTCCCATCATCTGCCATCACTGCAAAGGATAACCACTAACGTGATTTCAAAAAGCACAGATTAGTGTTGCCAGTTCTTGCACGTCACAGCAATGAAATCTTTCAGTATGTACTTTTTAATGTCTAGTTTCTTTTGCTGAACAAAATGATTTTAAGATTAATCCCCACCAATGCACATATCAGTAGTTTATTCTTTTTTATTGCTATGTAATATGTACTGATGTGAGAGTTGGACTATAAAGAAAGCTGAGCGCCAAAGAATTGATGTTTTTGAACTGTGGTCTTGGAGAAGACTCTTGAGAGTCCCTTGGACTGCAAGGAGATCCAACCAGTCTATCCTAAAGGAAATCAGTTCTGAATGTTTGTTGGAAAGACTGATGCTGAAGTTGAAACTCCAGTACACTGGCCACCTGATGTAAAGAACTGATTCACTGGAAAAGACCACGATGATGGGAAAGACTGAAGACAGGAGGAGAAGGGAACCACAGAGGATGAGATGGTTGGATGACATCACCAACGCAATGGACATGAGTTTGAGTAAGCTCTGGGAGTTGGTAATGGACAGGGAGGCCTGGTCCCTGCTGCACCCATGGGGTCGCGAAGAGTCAGACATGACTGAGCAACCGAACTGAACTAATGTAATATTCCATTATGTATAGAATAGTACAGATATATCACAACTCTTTTATCTATCTCTTATGGATGGGCCTTGGTGGTGTTTCTTGTGTTCTGCTATTATAAATAGAGTTACTGTGAACATCTTTATTATGAATAAAACTACATGTAAACAATCGTTTTGTGGATATGTGTTCATTTCTCTTGGGTGAATACCAAGGAGTGAAGCTACCTGGTCATTAGGTAAGTTTGTGTTCAGTTTCAGTAGCTACTGGTCAACACTTTTCAAAGTAATTATACTAATTTAAACTCTTACCATCAGAATATGAGAGTTTCAGTTATTCCATGTCCTCACCAACACTTTGTATTGTTAGTTTTTTAAACTTTAGTCATTCTGGTGGGTATGAGATTATGTCACATTGCAGCTTTAATCTGCATTTCTGTGATGAATAATGATGTTAAGCACATTTTTATGCTCTTATTGGATATTTAGATCTCCTCTTTTTGTGGAGTTGCTTCAAGTTTTGTCCTATTTTTTAAAAAATGGGTTGTTCATCTATCATTGATATATATGAGCCTTTTACTGGAGAGTTATTTCAAATATCTTCTCCAAGTACATGGATTGTTTTTTTTTTTTTTGTTCTCTTAATGATTATTTTGATAAACAAAATACTTAATTTTAATGTAGTCCAATTTGTCAGTTTTCTATGTAAGGTATATGACAATTGCCAGGATTATTAAAATATTTTTATAAAATGCTTTCTTCTAAAAAAAGATTCATTAGACCCAAAGGGATTTATTATTATCACACAAAATAAGAAATCTGTGGTCCTAGGGTTAGCTCATTATCAAACTCCTTTGATCCTTCAGTAATATTGTGAGATGTTCCCTCACGGCCACAAGATAGCTGCAACAGCTCCAAGCATCACATCCTCACATGACAATATCCAAAAGCAGGAAGAAGGGGGGTGGGGGAGATAAGTATATGGAGAGGGAAGAAACCCTTTACCAAAAACTCTCAGCTGACTCTTTTGTCTTGTTGGCCACCAGATCACATGACCACACTTCACTAAAAGAGAGGCTTGGAAAGTATCTGCCATTTTTTGCCTCTAACAAAAGAGGTGGACTCTGCCAACATGGGGGAAGGAAAATAGGAGAGGGGTAATGTCAGAATAAATACAATATCTACCACAGAGATTCAGTGGCAAACAGGACCCAGATCCTTAACTCAAAGTAGGGTGACCAAGTGCCTTGGTTTGCCCAGGAAATGATATTTTAGAACTAAAACTGAGAAAGTCCTGGGCAAACCAGAACAAATAAGTCACCCTACACCCAGGTGCTTTCACCTGGTCTGAAGTCATGGGTAGATCAGACCTTGTTTCTAAACTGGATGGAGAGTCATTCAGATAAGGTGCTGGGAAGGGAGTGTCAATTTGCCTACTTTCAATTTCCACCAACCTTAGACTCCAGCCCCTGCTGTTCTACTATTAGCTATACTCTAGCCTGGCGCTATGACTATAAGTAATTATGAGTGCCTACTATGCGCTGTGCTCTGTGCGAAGTGCTGGAAATTCTGAAATGAATCAGGTGCAGTTTTTACCCAGAGAAGTTCCCAGACCAAGAGGGGAGACTGTCAGGTAGTCATAATTCAGGGCAGTGATGGAGGAGGCATGATGGGAGGGCAGTGCAGTCTGGCAGGCCTTCCTAGGGGAAATACTGACCCTCAGAGAGGTACAGGAGCTTGCCAGGTGGGGGAGGAGTGGGTAAGTCAGGGATGAGCACTGCCCCGTTCGCCACTTCTTTTAAAGACGCTGGTTAGCTCATTCTTTTGAATTTTACTTTTCCTTTAATAAAAGTGCATTTCCCTCTTAATGAGAATGTTTCCCCTGTGTGTGCAGGGCTCCCTGCAAAGCCTTTTCACACCCACTCTTATTTGATCTTCACATTGGCATTAACAGGGTGCAGAGCTGATTATCCTCATTTTATTGAGAGGGAAATTCAGGCCCAGAGAGAAGAAATCACCTGTCCAAGGTCACAGAGCTATGAAGTGCCAGAGTGGACATGTCAACACAGCTCCACTTCCTCCAGGTGCCTGTCTACAGCCAGGACCGAGGCTGCCCTAGTGCTTGGGGCGGGCAGATCTCCCCATGGCAGGTCCCTCCCAGAGCTCTGCAGTGTCCTCGGCAGGAGCATCCCTAGAGGTGACGGGAGATGATGTCCAGACATGGTCCGAACACCTTCCCTTTAAACACAAGCCAGCCACAAGAAAGGCCTCCCCTCGCCCCATTTCTGGACCCTGGGTTAGCCTCCTTAGAAACAGAGCGTCCCCCTGTCCTCTCAGAGATATAGTGGTTTGGGAGGTTCAGGAGAGAGAGCAGTGCAGTCCTGTGGGGTCTGGCAAAGTCACTTATGTGACCAGTCACTGCCAGACAGCATCAAAAGAAACACACCCCAGGGAAGGATGAGGTGTCTCCAGGCTGTTCACAGTCTCCTGGGAGTGGTTACCTGCACCACTAGGGTCTGCAAAGTGAGAACAGAGGACAGCCCTTCTCCCTCCAAATCCAAACCCTGAAAGCCTTTTGCAATCACCATGCAAATGAAGTGTCACAGCCCACAGGCCTCACAAGGAACCAGCGTGAATTCACTCATTCACTCATTCTGTCATCTGTCCTATAGCTCTTTTCTGATCACCTTACCTCAATAAGGAACCTCTCATTGTAAATGGAGCCCAATGTACCAATCTCTTCTTTTAAGATAGGGTACTACTCTTGGAGCCAGGGAATGATGGTGGACCAGGATGCCTCACAGGGCTAACGGTTAAAGGGGAGGGAACTTGGTCCCATCACTAACATGCAATTTGAGGATAACATTAAAGGGAACAGTTTAGAGATAGACAAAAACAGGTGATCCTGATTTATTTGGAAAGGGGGATGTGCGAGAGGGTGGCTCACTATGGGTCCCTGGCATTCTTTTCTTAAATAAAAGTATATCAAATATTTTAAAATGTACCCACTCTAAATATATTTCAGTTCAGTTCAGTTCAGTCACTCAGTCGTGTCCGACTCTTTGCGACCCCATGAACCGCAGCATGCCAGGCCTCCCTGTCTGTCACCAACTCCCGGAGTCCACCCAAACCCATGTCCATTGAGTTGGTGATGCCATCCAACCATCTTACCCTCTGTTGTCCCCTTCTCCTCCTGCCCTCAATCTTTCCCAGCACCAGGGTCTTTTCCAATGAGTCAGCTCTTTGCATCAGGTGGCCAAAGTATTGGAGTTTCAGCCTCAGCATCAGTCTTTCCAATGAACACCCAGGACTGATCTCCTTTAGGATGGACTGGTTGGATCTCCTTGCAGTCCAAGGGACTCTCAAGAGTCTTCTCCAACACCACAGTTCAAAAACATCAATTCTTCTGCGCTCAGCTTTCTTTATAGTCCTTAGCCATAACATAATTTGAAAGAGTTTAAAATTTTTACCTTATAAGAATTGGCTATGAATAATTTATTTCATTAGCGACTGTCGAGACATTATGGCAATTGGCATATATGGCTGGGAATGCTTGCGAAGTGAAAAGAGTAGAGCGTACAAAGGGTTTTCAACTCCACCTTGAGATGTTGAGTGAGCTGGGGTTATGACTAGGATTTTATCTGAGCAGAGATCTATGGCTAAAACACCTTGAAAGTTTTCCTCCCCTGGGGCCACTCCATGTACCAGTATGGAAAGGTGTGGATGGGGGGAGGTGGTGTGGAAAAGTCTGGAACAAAAAGGGTAGCACTGGGAGCCTGAGGGCAGCACGACACTGGGAGGGTGGTCCTCCTTCTGGAACACTGTGCGACATCTGGAGGATGCAATGGTTAGAAGGACCGCCCCCAGGTGGGGGACGGGGTATGGTCAGGGGGTAATAATTGTAGGACTTGGGCTGGCTTTCAGGTCTGGCTGTAATCTCAGCCTGGCCTACTTCTGACCGGCAGTCTGTGACAGCAGAAGTCCCCTGGGAATGGCAGGAGGCATTTCTCTGCCCCTTGCTGCAGCCAAGAATGCCTCTGACTGTTATCAGGGAGGGCAAGGCAAACCAGGCTCATCCCTGGGCCTGAAACCCAGATGAATTCTGGGAAAGCAATCCTACTTGGAGGTGCTAGAGAAACGAAAATTAAAAAGAAAAAAAAATTATTACCATCATGGTGGATCAAAAGCTATAGGGCTAAGCTCAACCATTTGGGTTGTTTTTTAAGTAAAGGAAATTTTAAATTAAAATCTAAATTTAAGAAAAGAAAATCATTATCAAAATTTAATAAAAAGGCAATCCAATGGTTCCTAAACACAGGAGCAAATGCTTCCCATCACTCCCAATGAAGAAATTTACCCTTGAAATGTGTGTTTGACAAGGACAGCTGTTTAATAAAGATATTAAAGTATATCCCTAAAAGCTAATCACAAAAGAAAAAGTAATATCTTTACAGTGGAGAAACAATACCACCTTAACCAAGTCATCAAAGTTAACACAAGCAAAGGGACAAATTGATACCATGTGCCTCCTGATGCAACACAGGAGGAAGGACATAGCATCACTTCTAAGTCATTCCACTGAAGAGGCATAACTTGAGTCTAATCAAGAGAAACAGAACAAAAACCCAAGTGAGTGATGTAACACCCATAAAGCAACATACTTACATTCTTCAAAAATGTCAAAGTCATAAAAGACAAAGAAAGGTCAGAAACTATTCCGGATTAAAGAAGACTAAACAGACACAGCAACTAATACAATAGGTGATCCTGGACTGCATCTTGCATTGAAAAAAAAATCTATAAAAGACATTATTGGGACAGTTGACCAAATTAGAATACAGACGACAAGTTACATGAAAAGTGTTGGGCGACTCGCTGGTGGGGAACAGGCTGCTGCACTGATTGGAGGGTCAGGCCATTTGGCAACATTTAACAGGTTACAAGAGGTACCTATTATCTCTGCTGCACTGACTCTACTTCTAAGAGTTTATTCTGCACATGCTTATAATGTGCAGACGACCTCTGCATAAGGGCAGGCGTTACAGCTTTGTGGTTATAGCAAAAGGCAGGAAACAACTTAATATCTTAAATATCAACAGGGCATCAATTAAATAAGCGAATGGCACATCTGAACCATGGAATTCATGCAGCTGCAAAAAAGAGAGGCAGCTCTCTAAGTATTGATAAAAAAAAAAATACTGGCCAGGGTGTCTCGCAGCAGGTGAAGTGGGGAACACTGTGAAGTATGGTGCCCTTACACTATAGGACTGCACTGCCCTCTCTCCTGGACCTCCAAACCCACTCTAGAGGGCAGGGGGATGCTCTGATTTTAAGGAGGCTAACCCAGGCTCCAGAAATGGGGACAGCCTTCCTTGTGGCTGGCTGGTGTTTAAAGGGAAGGTCTTGGAACCACGTCTGATACCATCTCCCATTGTCACCTCCTTTTCCATTTGGTTACACAAACCACTTCTGAGTGAAAACACAAGAAAGAAGCTAAAAAGAGTTGCTGCTTCCTGGAAGGGGAACTGAGGGGCTAGGGGACAAGTGTACACGTTCCCCAGTAAACTCTTTTGTACTGTCTGTGTTTGTACAGCATATGTCTATTAAATATTCAGAAGAGAAGAAAAAAGAGGAGAAAGAAGAAGAGAAGGAGGAGAAGAAAGAGGAGGAGGAAATAGAAGAAGGGCCGGAGGAGAGGGTGAAGGAGAGAAAGACAAAATGAGAAGAAAAGAAGAGAAAGCGAAGGAAGTAAGAAAAGAGGGGAGGGAGGGGAATAAAGAAAAATTCTTAAAGAAAAATTTTTTCAAATATTGTCTGCTTATGCCTGCTTTCCCTGTGCAACATTGGAAACGGGTATAATGAATCACAGATGACAGAGGAAGCTGTTCAATGTTTCCCAGTGACCAATGATGGCAGCTTTGGCTCCTTCATCCCCAGAGAGGTTAAGAAGGTCCCAAAGGAGCACACAGCCTCGGAACCCCATCTGCCCACCCGAACCACCACCACCCAGCCTGACCTGCAGGTTTTTCTTTTGCATTTTGCACCAGGGTCCCTGAACTCCCATCCTCCTCCATACCATGTCCACCCGGTCTCCCCGGGTGCCGATATCTGTGCAGCCCTGTGCCTCTTGGTTAGCAAGTCTTCATCATTTTCTTGGCTGCCCATTTCGCTGCTGCTGCTGCTGCTAAGTCGCTTCAGTAATGTCCAACTCTGTGCGACCCCAGAGACGGCAGCCCACCAGGCTCCGGCGTCCCTGGGATCCTCCAGGCAAGAACACTGGGATGGGTTGCCATTTCCTTCTCCAATGCATGAAAGTGAAAAGTCAAAGTGAAGTCGCTCAGTCCTGTCTGACTCCTAGCGACCCCATGGGCTGCAGCCCACCAGGCTCCTCCATCCATGGGATTTGCCAGGCAAGAGTACTGGAGTGGGGTGCCATTGCCTTCTCCGCCCATTTCACCACTAAACTGTAAAGTATTGGTTCAGAATCTAAAGCCAGACAACCTGGGTTCAGCCCGTGCCACACCAAAGTCCATCTCCTCTCTGGGTTGTGCCAGCCTGTGGGGGACCTTGCTCAAGCTCAGGGAGGTGGGGCCACCACAGGGAAGCTGTATTATCATGAAAAATGAGCACCATCTTCCAAACCTGTGTGTGTGTGTTAGTCATTCACTCAGGCCTGACTCTGCGACCCCATAGACTATAGTCTGCAAGTCTCCTCTGTTCATGGAATTCTCCAGGCAAGAATACTGGAGTGGGAGGCCATTCCCTTTTCCAGAGGATCTTTGCTACCCAGGGATTGAACCCTGGTCTCCCACATTGCAGGCAGATTCTTTACGTCTGAGCTACCAGGGAAGCCAAACTTCTAACTCTCAGGAAAGCCTCAGCAACAGCCAAAGAAAGCCTACAAAACAGATTCCCTGATCCGAGCCACCAGCTCTGGGAGGAGGGGTCCGAAACAGCAGCCTAGGATCTCATTCTCTACTCTTACATTGGGGAACTCCCTGCTGTATATGCTGAAGGCAAATTGTTGGTGCTCACACACTGTCTGTGTTGATGTATTTTAATTAATAAAATATAATTATCCAACTCACATATGTAGAATACAGGTGATACATTCTCTTTGAAAACAGTTGAAATGTACACAAATATATCAATCAAAAAGTAAAAATAGTGAAACACACAAATAGAATGTTGGGTGCCCAAACACAGTTGTATCCATCTTAGGATCACATTTATATAAAGTTCAAAAATTGACAAATGAAAAAAAAAATTGACAAATGAATCTAAGGTGACAAAGGTGATAGGAGGATACAGACAACAACCCTTGAGAGGATGAGGAGCAGAGAGGGGCCCTGGGTGCTGGTAATATTTTCTTTCTTTATCTGAATGCTGGTTAGAGGGATGCATAGAGTTTGTGAAATGTTATCAAATTTTACCCCTATGTGTGCTCATTTTAAAAGCATTTTATACTTAAATAGAATTGTAAGTAAACATAGTCCTTTGCACACTGCCCCCCACCCCCATTTTTTTTTTCTCTTCTCCAGGTGCTACCATTGTGAACAGTTTGGTCTTTCTTTCTAAGACATTTGTCTGTTTGTATTGATAGACTGACCAAACTGTTCACAGTGGTAGATATACAGAATAGATATATAGATACATAGGTAGATGAGAAATAGAGTTTTTGTTTTTCCCATAGATACTACCTACTGTTGCTCTGTGACTGGCTATTTTCTTTGAGTAATGTGTCCTAGAGATCAGACCACATTAAGTATCATAAATCTGTTCTTGCTTTTTAAAAAGAAGTACATATGGTATTCCATGGGCTTCCCTGGTGGCTCAGCTGGTAAAGAATCCTCTGAAATGTGGGAAACCTGGGTTTGATCCCTGGGTTGGGAAGATCCCCTGGAGAAAGGAAAGGCTACCCATTCCAGTATTCTGGCCTGGAGAATTCCATGGACTGTAGTGAGGATATACCATAACTTAATCAGTGTCTTGTTATTGTGCATTTAGGTTAGTTCCAACTTTTGCCATTTAACAATGCCATTTAACAGAACATTCTTCGATCCATTCCTTTGAGAATTTGTGTTTCTATTGAGAAGATGGCCAAAGGAGGAATTTCCAAATCAGTGAATGAGGCTTTAAAATCGAATGGATGCTGCCAGATCACCTTCCAAAATATGCTACACTAATTTACATGCTGTCCGTTCACTCATGTCACTTGCTCATGCTCTTTCCTAAATATTTACTGAGCACCTATGACTGTTCTGGGATATTGTTCTATGTGCTGGGGATTTAACAGTGAAAAGGCAATAGTCATTCTCATGGAACTCACAGTCTGGTCGGGGAAACTGTCCCAGATAAACACATAAATATATATGTCAAATGATGTTGTTGTTATTCATGTCCAGCTCTGTGCAACCCCATGGACTGTAGCACACCAGGCTTCCTTATCCTTCACCATCCCCTGAAGCTTGCTCAAACTCATATCCATTGAGTCAGTGATGCCATCCAGCCATCTCGTTCTCTAAAAGAAAACAGGTGTCTGAGCTGGTCCATTGCTTCATACCTTCAACAACACTGGTATTGCCCATTCTTTTGATGGTTTTTGCTGATTTAACAGCTATTTTATCTGTTGTGAATTCTGCTGTGAATTGGTTCTTTATTCCCCTTTGCCTATTTTATGATGAATGATGTGTTTTCTTCTTACAGACTTGAATGAGGTCTTGATTTATTATGGATTTCAATCCTCTGATTTATATATGTTGCAACTATTAAGATTTTCTCCAGCCTGTTACTTGTCTTTTCTCCCTGATCATGGTGTTTCACAAAGTCTTTATAATGGGGAAAAACAGGAAATTTAGTCTGAATTTTTATTCCAGGAAAAGTTGGTCTTCTGCTCAGGAACTGGCTTGGGGGTTTCCCCCCATGAAACCATGTAATCATGTCTTTCTTTCTTCACTTTGACTGTAAGAAAGCTCAGAACAAACTGTGCTAGTCACTTCTGACATCTGTTCAGAACCTCACAGCACTCATTCAGGAACTTGGTCTCATCCTTGAGCTCACATTCTTTTTCCTTCTCTCAATTTCATTACCTGTTTTACTCATCTTGTGGTTTTATAATGTCTATAGTTCAGTTCATTCACTCAGTCGTGTCCGACTCTTTGTGACACCATGGACTGCAGCATGCCAGGCTTCCCTGTCCATCACCAACTCCCAGAGCTTGCTCAAACTCATGTCCATGGATTTGGTGATGCCATCCAACCATCTCATCCTCTGTTGTTCCCTTCTCCTCCCACCTTCAACTTTCCCATCATCACGGTCTTTTCCAATGAGTCAGTTCTTCACATCAGGTGGCCAAAGTATTGGAGCTTCAGCTTCAGCATCAGTCCTTCCAATGATTATTCAAGACTGATTTCCTTTAGGATTGACTGGTTGGATCTCCTTGCAGTCCAAGGAACTCTCAAGAGTCTTCTCCAACACCACAGTTCAAAAGCATCAATTCTTTGGTGCTCAGCTTTCTTTATAGTCCAACTCTCACATCCATATGTGACTACTGGAGAAACCATAGCTTTGACTAGATGGACCTTTGTTGGCAAAGTAATCGCTCTGATTTTTAATATGTTCTCTAGGTTGGTTATAGCTTTTCTTTGAAGTAGCAAGTGTCTTTTAATTTCATGGCTGCAGTCACCATCTGCAGAGATTTTGGAGCCCCTCAAAATAAAGTCTCTTACTGTTTCCATTGTTTCCCCATCTATTCGCCATGAAGTGATGGGACCAGAGGCAATGATCTTAGTGTTCCGAATGTTGAGTTTTAAGCCAATTTTTTCACTCTCCTCTTTCACTTTCATCAAGAGGCTCTTTAGTTCTTCTTTGCTTTCTGCCATAAGGGTAGTGTCATCTGCATATCTGAGGTTATTGATATTTCTCCCAGCAATCTTGATTCCAGCTTGTGCTTCATCCAGCCCAGCATTTCTCATGAAGTCCTCTGCATAGAAGTTAAATAAGCAGAATGACAATATACAGCCTTGACGTACTCCTTTTCCTATTTGGAACCAGTCTGTTGTTCCACGTCCGGTTCTAACTGTTGCATCTTGACCTGCATACAGATTTCTCAGGAGGCATGTCAGGTGGTCTGGTATTCCCATCTCTTTAGGAATTTTCCACAGTTTGTTGTGATCCACACAGTCAAAGGCTTTGGCATAGTTGGTAAAGCAGAAATAGATGTTTTTCTGGAACTCTCTTGCTTTTTCAATGTTCCAATGGATGTTGGCAATTTGATCTCTGGTTCCTCTGTCTTTTCTAAATCCAGCTTGAACATCTCCAAGTTCACAGTTCACATACTGTTGAAGCCTGGATTGGAGGACTTTGAGCATTACTTTGCTAGTGTGTGAGATGAGTGCAATTGTGTGGTAGGTTGAACATTCTTTGGCATTGCCTTTATTTGAGATTGGAATAAAAACTGACATTTTCCAGTCCTGTGGCCACTGCTGTGTTTTCCAAATTTGCTGGCATACTGAATGCAACACTTTCAAAGCATCTTTTAGGATTTGAAATAGCTCAACTGGAATTCCATCACTTCCACTAGCTTTGTTCTTAGTGATGCTTCCTAAGGCCCACTTGACTTCATGTTCCAAGATGTCTGGCTCTAGGTGAGTGATCACATCATCATGGTTATCTGGGTCATGAAGATCTTTTTTGTATAGTTCTTCTGTGTATTCTTGCCACCTCTTAATATCTTCTGCTTTTGTTAGGTCCATCCATTTCTGTCCTTTATTGTGCCCATCTTTGCATAAAATGTTCCCTTGGTATCTTTAATTTTCTTGAAGAAATCTCTAGTCTTTCCCATTCTGTTGTTTTCCTCTATTTCTTTGCACTGATCACTGAGGAAGGCTTTCTTGTCTCTCCTTGTTAATTTTTGGAACTTTGCATTCAGATGGGTATATCTTTCCTTTTCTCCTCTGCCTTTAGCTTCTCTTCTTTCCTCAGCTATTTGTAAGTCCTCCTCAGACAACCATTTGCCTCTTTGCATTTCTTTTTTTGGGGGGATGGCCTTGATCATCACTGCCTCCTGTACAATGTCATGAACCTCCATCCATAGTTCTTCAGGCAGTCTGTCTATCAGATCTAATTGCTTGAATCTATTTGTCACTTATATAATCGTAAGGGATTTGATTTAGGTCATACCTGAATGGTCTAGTGGTCTTCCCTACTTTCTTCAATTTAAGTCTGAATTTGGTAATAAGGAGTTCATGATCTGAGCCACAGTCAGCTCCTGGTCTGTTTTTTTTTTTTTTTTTGCTGACTGTATAGAGCTTCTCCATCTTCGGCTGCAAAGAATATAATCAACCTGATTTCGGTGTTGACCATCTGGTGATGTCCATGTATAGTGTCTTCTCTTCTGTTGTTGGAAGAGGGTGTTTTCTATGACCAGTGTGTTCTCTTGGCAAAACTCTGTTAGCCTTTGCCCTGCTTCATTCTATACTCCAAGGCCAAATTTGCCTGTTACTCCAGGTATCTCTTTACTTCCTACTTTTGCATTCTAGTCCCCTATAATGAAAAGGACATCTTTTTTGGGTGTTAATTCTGAAGGTCTTGTATGTCTTTATAGAACCGTTCAACTTCAGCTTTTTCAGCATTACTGGTTGGGGCATAGAGTTGGATTACTGTGATATTGAATGGTTTGCCTTGGAAATGAACAGAGATCATTCTGTCATTTTTAAGATTGCACCCAAGTACTGCATTTCAGACTCTTTTGTTGACTATGAGGACCATTCCATTTCTTTTAAGGGATTCTTGCCCACAGTAGTAGATATAATGATCATCTGAGTTAAATTCACCCATTCCAGTCCATTTTAGTTCACTGCTTCCTAAAATGTTGATGTTCACTCTTGTCATCTCCTGTTTGACCACTTCCAATTTGCTTTAATTCATGCACCTAACATTCCAGGTTCCTATGCAATATTGTTCTTTACAGCATCAGACTTTACTTCCATCACCAGTCACATCCACAACTGGGTATCGTTCTTGCTTTGGCTCCATCTCTTAATATTTGTAAGCTGCCTTAAAATATAATCACAACAAGATGAGGCATAAATAAATGATGTTATTTCCTGCTCATTTCACCACCAATGATGAATCTGAGGCCCAGAGAGGGGCAGTGACTTGAGCAAGGCCTGCAGTGAGTCAGCAGCATCTTAGACCTTCACTCAGCCCCTCCATGTCTACTGCATTCCATTCCCGCTCTGGCTATTTCTAAAGAGGAGGTCTGTCTCGATTTGCCAACTGTATCCATCAGAAGTATTTCAGTTCCCTATTTCAGAAATCTTGTTGAACAAAGGGAATGTAGTATTCCACAAAAAGGTCACATCCAGTGGGCTGAGGGTATGGTGAGATGCCTACATGGACAATATTGGCAGCCCTCCCCCTACACTTAGCTTTGCTTCTCTCTGTATCTTTATTGGATAGCATAATTTTTTTCCTGCTTCCGACAAGCTTTGCTCCATGTGGCATAAATAATGAAACAACAGCCCCAAGACTACATTGCAATAGCCTGAAGAGGGAGATCCTCTCTGTAGCCCCAACAGAAAGAAAAGATTCCAACTGGCTCCAGTTCTATTCTAACTAGAAAGCCTCCCCCTCTTGTAGCCAGAATGACAGGCATCTTAACTGACACCTCCATCCAGACTCCCAGAATTGGAAAACAGTTCCCCAGAGACAGAGGAAAGGGGGTAAGAAAGCACGATGGGCAAACCCCGCACTCACCAATGCCTGTTGTCCCAGAGAAGCAGAGATCTCTCCAACAGGGGAGGGGAGATGCTCATGCCCAAAACGAATCAGCCAGCGAATCTGTTTTCTTTAATGGAAGCTCATATTTTCCCTTCCAGCTCTTGTGCTCTCTCCCTCTCTTTGACTGTAATCTACCCCCATCACCTTCAACAACAGCATTGTTCAGCTCAGTCCTGCCTCCAGACTCTGGCTTTTGCGATTTGCAACTCCCAGATGCCCTCTTCTTACCCTTTAACCAAATCTTAGCACTTCTTTTCTAGGGCTCCTTCCCAACCCAGGAGATTTTTCCCTCTTGTGAATGAACTTCCCACCCTATCCAAAAACATTTTTACAGCTATGTGCTTGGCTCTATGTGGAGAGATAAAGATGTGCCAGTGTAAGAAGGTACATCTGACTTGATCTGAAATGCCATTTCAGAGGAGCGGCTGAATGGTCTCTGGAAGGCTGTAGTTCACACTGGAGGAAGAAAACAACATTCCTCCCATCCATGGCCCCCAAGACTGATTAGTAGACTAAGTGAGAAGAGGAATGGGAAGAGAAGACAGTGCTGGAAGTTTCTTTCATATGTATGATCTAGTTTGTGCTGTGCTTAGTCACTCAGTTGTGTCCAGCTCTTTGCAACCCCATGGACAGTAGCCAGGCACCTCTGTCCATGGGGATTCTCCAGGCAAGAACACTGGAGTGGGTTGCCATGCCCTCCTTCAGGGGATCTTCTCAACTCATGGATTGTACCCAGGTCTCCCGCACTGCAGGTGGATTCTTTACCATCTAGGCCACCAGGGAAGCCCATCAAAAGTGGAGTGGGCAGCTTATCCCACCTCCTGGGAATCTTCCTGCCCCAGGAATCAAACCGGGGTCTCCTGCATTGCAGGCTGTTGCTTTACCAGCTGAGCTACCAGGGAAGCCCGTATGAGCTAGTTTAGCATTCCCCAAATCTCTGCTACCTAAATTTTAATTTACAGACAAAGGAGCTGGTGCTCAGAGAGTGAAGTGGCTCACCCAAGATCATACACCCAGGGAGCTCAGATTTGAATTGTCCAACTGTCCTGTCCCCTTCCCACCCACTCCCTAATAAACACCCCCCATTATTAAAAGATGACTCACACTACAGAAACGTCTCCTAATTAAATCTGAAAATAGGAAAAGCATTTGGAATGTACTCTGAGGACGCTAGCCTTAGCAGAATTACTTCCATACCAAGAATTTGTTCCCCAGCAATGTAGCAGCTGGATTTTTTTTTTTAATTTTCTTGATGAGCGGAATGTAAGAATCACAGAAGATGACCAGTTTCCACCCTTTACTTTCTTCCTAAGCTGCCTCAAACCCTTTGTACAATAGGGACATAGAAATCAATTGATCGATCAGTTAAGAAATCTATTGATGAATAAATTTCTCCTTTTCTCAAATGTGCTTGTTTGATGGAATTATTACCCCAGAATAAGCACAACTATGTCCTGGGCTCTATGCCCCCAAACACAATGACAATCGGTAGAGAAAACTGGTTTGTTTTATAGCCAACAGTCTGGGAACACATCTGTTGTCAAGCTCCAAGTCAAGTTACTAAAGTTGTGGAGGAAAATATGGGTTCTTTCCCTTTCTGACCATTCAGAGGTGTAATAAAATAAGCTATTACTCTCCCAGCCTCCTCCTCTCTAAGCTGTGTGACCTGCAGGATATACCTTCAGAGGGTCTCTTGTTTCCCATTGAGAGAATGGTGGGTTGTGCCAGGTGACTATGAAATTGGCCTTCAAAATTGGCCATAAGGCTACAAGTGTCTCTCACGCTGAGTCCAGCACCCAGTAGGAACTCAAGCTAAGTCTTTGAAAGATTTAATTGAGGAGAGTTGATAAAGTAGAAATATGGGTGAGTGTGGTGCCATCTCCTGGCCATGTGACCTCAAGCAAGATCATGACCTCTCAGAGCCTCAATTTCCTCTTCTATAAGATGGATTTAATGATACCAGCTTTGGAAAGTAGTGAAGATGAAATAGGTTGAGAGATGTTAATAGTGCTCAGGAATGGTTAGCCCCTCTCCTTCCTCACCCAGTGAAGGACAGGCTCATCTCCTGTGGAAACTGAGGCACAGGACTCAGCCTCCTAGGCACCCGTCTCTGGCGCCAGCTCCAGTGGCAGTTGTGAAAGGCACTGGGCTGGTTGGTTGAAAAGAAACATCAGCTCTGTGGCCTCTTCCCTGGCAGATGAGGAATCAATCTATTATGGGAGCGACTATGTTGGCTAACTCAATGGAAACAGAATTCATTTATAGGCATCCCCCACTTTATGAAAGTTCACTTTAGACCACTCTGCTTTTATGAAACATCTACTTTAGTACCTGTTTACACTAACCAAAATAAATCCAAAGAGGATTTTCACTTTTACAAAAAAAAAAAAGTGAAGACAAAATAGCCCTCAGCGTTTGTTTTGCAGCAAGTGCTTATCAAAGCAGCACACTGCCTGGGCAGCGAGAGGGGCCACACCCAGCTCCCAGAACTATACTCAGCATCTCAGTATCAAACTACCATAGCTTTGAATTGTGTCTGTGAGCATCTGTGCTTTATCTCAATTTATACCGTGCATATCCATCAACAAGATGTTTGTTGTTCAGTCGCTCTCGTGTCCAATTCTTTGTGAGTACGCCAGGCTTCCCTGTCCTTCACTCTCCTGGAGTTTGCTCAAACTCATGTCCATTGAGTCGGTGATACCATCAAACCATCTCATCCTCTGTTGACCCCTTTTCCTCCTGACCTCAATCTTTTCCAGCATCAGGGTCTTTTCCAATGAGTCAGCTCTTTGCATGAGGTGGCCAAAGTATTGGAGCTTCAGCTTCAGCATCAAGATATATCCTAAGGCAATTGTTTTTTCATCCTACACCATTTTGGCTTACAAAAGTTTTCATAGGAATGCTCTGCTTTCAGATAGTCTGGGAAACTGTTTTCACAGTGACCAACAAGGGTGGAGGTCATCTAGCCTAACCGGTCTCTCCCTCTCCCATCTCTCCTTCCCTCATTTTGCTTCATCCACACCAGCTTCCCAACTGATTCTCAGGCCCATTAAGCCCATTTCCACCTCAGGGCCTTTGCACGGCTGTTCCTTCTACCTAGAATACTCTTCTCTGCAGTTGTCACAAAGGTTTGCTTCCTCACTTCCTTTGGACTTCTGCTTAAGTGTCACCTTGTCAGAGAGGACTTCCTTAACCATCAACTTGTCTTAGCTGCTCTCAACATTGCTCTCCTCTTTACTTTTCTTTGAGGCACTTAAGCCTCACATGCAGAGTGTATTTATTTGTTGTCTGCCTCCCACAACCAAAATGTGAACTCCAAGAGGGCAGAACTTTGTCTAGCTCAATATCAACTTCAGTCCTTAGAATAGTGATTGATGGATGGTAGGCTCTCAAATCGGAGAAGGCAATGGCACCCCACTCCAGTACTCTTGCCTAGAAAATCCTATGGACAGAGGAGCCTGGTAGGCTGCGGTCCATGGGATTGTGAAGAGTCGGACACGACTGAGTGACTTCCCTTTCACTTTTCACTTTCATGCATTGGAGAAGGAAATGACAACCCACTCCAGTGTTCTTGCCTGGAGAATCCCAGGGACGGGGGAGCCTGGTGGGCTGCCGTCTATGAGGTCACACAGAGTCGGACGTGACTGAAGTGACTTAGCAGCAGCTTAGCAGCAGCAGGCTCTCAAATAAATGGGTGGATAGGTGGATTGGAGGATGGGAGGATGGATGGATAGATGGATGGATGGATGGATGGATGGATGGATGAGAGAATGGAAGTGTAAGAAGATGAGTGATTATAGGTTTGTAAATGGGAAGATGGGTTGACTGATTGATAGGTGGATGGGTCAATGGATGGATGAGAGGATAGGAGGGTGGGTGGATGAGTTGATGGGTCAGTGGGTAGAGTGGAAAGGGCATAGGGTTTGAAATAAGACAAGCCTGTGTTTTTATTCCAGTCCTCTCCCCACTCCTTATGTTACCTTAGCTGATCCTCTATTTCCATATCTGCAAAATACACAAAATGAATTCTGCCTTACGGGGTCATCCTTTGTATCTCTGTCTTCTAAGAGGATGGGCAGAGGAGAGCTGAGGGTGGACTGGGTGGGTAAGATCAAGGAATGTCAGCAGAAAGTATTGCCTCTTCTGACTTTGTCTCCAGGTAGAAGACCAGATGGCCCAAGATAAGACTGAAAGTGTGGGGCTGGAAAAGAGAAGAAGGGGATTGCAAGAATATTGGGAAGGAAGAATGGTTAACACCAGTGACTCATTGATAAAGCGTCTAAAAAAAGGGCAGCACCCACAATGGAGTGAGTGGGACCAGACTACCAGCAAGAGGAGATCTAAATAAAATAAAATCAAAGTGATTCTGGATCCCCAGCCACAGATTATTTGCTGGAACTTTGTGATGATTCAGAGAGGCAGCCCAGTAGTAAGGAGTAGGGCTTTGGAGCCAGAGAGACCTGAAGTTGAATCCTAGCTGTGCCCTTCACTTGGGCAAGTTACTTCTTCTCTCTGAACTCTGGTTTCTTCATCTGAGAAATGTATATAATCATTATTTGGGGCCCTTATGGATGTTGTGAGGATTAAAAGAGATTGTGTGTAAACTACTTAGTATGGAATCCTTCACTGGGGAAATGAGCTGCCATGTAGCGAGGAGACTTAAGCAGCCCCGTGGAGGGGCCCACATGGAGAGGAACCAAGATCCCCAGTCAACAGCCAGCACCAGCTTGCTGGCCATGTGAGTGAGCCACCTTGGGGACAGATCCTCTGGTCGCAGCAAAACCTTCAGGTGTGGGCAGCCCCAGCTGATATCTGGACAGCAACCTCCTGGGAGACTCTGAGCCAGAAGCCCCCACCCATGCTAGCTGCAGACACCTAGAAAAAAAGTGGATCTCTTGACAAAAAGTGACCAGATAAGCTGAGTACAGAGGAAGAGTGGAAGCCAAACCTCCAGGGAGAATGTAGAGAGAAGAGGGTGAGAAAGCAGCCACCACACAGATGGGCAGAACTTCTCAGATGTTTCATGATGACAGAAAGAAGTAAAGTGAAGATGGGAGCAAAGTGGGGTGGACAGGACAGAGACCAGAGACTGGAGGCAGATGGAGGAGGGCGGGGAGGCGGAGCTGGCTAGCTGGACCAAGAGAAGAAGGAAGCCAGCAAAGGGGGTGGGACCCAGGGGTAGGAATTCACCCGGGTCGGGAAGATCCCCTGGAGAAGGAAATGGCACCCCACTCCAGTACTCTTGCCTGGAGAATCCCATGGACGGAGGAGCCTGGTGGGCTGCAGTCCATGGGGTCGCAAAGAGTCGGACACGACTGAGCGACTTCACTTCAGGACCATGAGCAGAGTCTTTCCCTCCTCCTCACACAAAGAACCAAGAAACAGGGATGCAGAAAACAGCCAAGTGCGGGGGCTGGTAAGCTTCCTGCTGGTACTTAAGGCAAGGACCACCAGACAGCCCCCATATCCAGTTTCCCTTTCTCTTAGAGAATATTACCCCTAAGAATCTGCCTGTAATGCAGGAGACCTGGGTTCAGTCCCTGGGTCAGGAAGATCCCCTGGAGAAGTAAATGGCAACCCACTCCAGTATTCTTGCCTGGAGAATCCAATGGACAGAGGAGCCTGGGGGGCTACAGTCCATGGGGTCGCAAAGAATCGGACACGACTGAGCGACTAAACCACTACTGCTCCCCCAGCTGGCTACTCTCTCTTTCCCAGTTCTTTTCCTCTGTTGCATTTTCCACAACTGGTGCATCATCTGTCTGCCTCCCCCAACCCCTGTCCAATCAGATTATCAACTCCAAGAGGGCGGGGACATCACCAAACTCACAGCTAGACTCAGAAGCCGGCCGAGGGCCTGGGGCAAGAAGCCCATTGTGTGCAGACAAGGTCCCTGCTTTGGGAGCACAGACGGAGTCCGCAAGACTGCAAATCCTCAAGGCCAACTCAGATGGTGGGAAAAGGCTCAAAGGGAACGAAGCAGGCTAAAGGGTGGAGCAAGGTGACGAAGAATCGGAACTCCTTGATTGCATGATCAAGGAAGGCCTCCCCGAGGAGGTGACATTCAACCTGAGAACAGGAGGACGAGAAAGAGCTCAGCATGGGAGATCTGGGGAGTGTTCCAGGCAGAGGGAACAGCAACAGAAAAGGCCCCAAGACCGTTGTGAGTGGGTGTGTTTCAAGAGCAGGAAGGCAACCAGTATGGCCCGGGGGAGAGGTGAGAAGAGGTTAACAGGACCACATTCTGTGGGCCCTGCAGGCTGTGATGAGGGGAGGAACAGGGGCCACAGCAAGCGTTAAGCAGGAGAAGGAGATGACCTGATTTCCTTTATATCAGATCCCTTTGGCTTTTGGGGGGTCAGAGGCAGAGGCAAAACTGGAAGACAACCTGGGAGGCCGTCACATGCATACAGGCAGGAAGTGCTGCGCACTTGGACTGGGTGGGCAGTCACAGAGGTGATGGAGAGAAGGAGCTGGGTTTGAGAGTTATTTTACAGGTAAAACTGACTAGCCACAGTGATTATCTTAGCAGACCAGAAATAAGAGTTCAAGTGCAAATGGGTTACTTGGGCGCAAACCCCAGAAAGCAAGTGGGCAACCTGGTTTCCATCCTACTGGGAAGTCTGGAGACAAGAGTCATCCCACCCAAGGGGCAAGGAAGCTGAGGCTTATCTACCATCTCCCGGGGTGCTAACTCTCCCAGCCTGCCTGGTGGGTGGTCAGAGCCCCAAGGTCTGGACAGCAAGTATCTAAATGGTGAACACCAAATGGTATGGGCAGGGCACCCACTGATGGAGCCAGAGAAATGGCAGGAGGGGAAGACTTGGGACTGTGGATATCTTTACCAAGAATTCCCAGGAGCTGAACTGGTCCCAAGTTACAAGGAATTGGAGAGAGACAAGGGAGGCCCCCAGGTAGGGGCTGGGATTAAGGGGGCTGAAGATAACTGGAGGGTTGATGCCTGTCACTTCTTCCTCAGCCCAATTTTGGCTGAGCTGGCTAGGAAGAAGGTAGCTGAGGATTGTGTGGGCTGCGGGAGGCTCTGGATCCTGAGGATCCTTAGAGCTGGGAGTCAGATGCCAGAGAAGACAAGGGGGAGATCAGGGAGCCAGGGCTCTGGAGCTAGTGGCAGCCAGATCTGTGTTCCCTCTGTGTGACTCTCTGGGGCCTCCACTTCCCCATCTGTGAAATGGGTTGTTGTGAGAATTAAGGGGAGAGACTGGAAGGACCCAGAACTCTAGCTTTTATAATGCCAGTGTCTGATCTTGTCCGTCTCCTGCTGCTGCTGCTGCTGCTCCTGCTGCTGCTGCTGCTAAGTCGCTTCAGTCGTGCCCGACTCTGTGCAACCCCAGAGGCGGCAGCCCACCAGGCTCCCCCATCCCTGGGATTCTCCAGGCAAGAGTACTGGAGTGGGGTGCCATTGCCTCCTCCAATGCCTGAAAGTGAAAAGTGAAAGTGAAGTCACTCAGTTGTGTCTGACTCTTAGCGACCCCATGGACTGCAGCCCACCAGGCTCCTCCGTCCATGGGATTTTCCAGGTAAGAGTACTGGAGTGGGGTGCCATGTCCGTCCCCAGTCCTCCTCAAAGGCGGCAGCTCCTGCTTCCTTATCCCCACCACCACCCACCCCTCCCATCTCCCTGGGAATCCTTATCCCCACCACCACCCACCCCTCCCATCTCCCTGGGAATACACCCAGACAAGGCTGTGCATGTCCCAAGCCCATCACCGGTGCTTCTGCTCTGCCCCACTTCCCACACACTACCCCCTGCTCCCTCCACCCCAGCCACTCTACCTCCCTTCACTACCCTGAGCCCAAGTTCATTCCCTCCTCTGAGCCTTTGCATCTGCTGTTTCCACTGCCTGAAATGCTTACCCGACTTGGTGACTAAACAACACATATTAGGCACTTACAATGCGCCAGGCAAGTTCTAAGTGCTTTGCATGTCTTAACTCATTTTTAACCCTCACAATAACTTGATTACCATCCCCACTTTACAGATGAGGAAACTAAGGCACAGAAGGGTTCCACAAATTGCCCAAGGTCACATATCATGCGTGCATGCTCAGACTCTGCAACCCCATGGACTATAGCCCATGAGGCTCATCTGTCCATGGGATTTCTCAAGCAAGAATACTGGAGTGGGTTGCCATTTCCTACTCCAGGGGATCTTCCTGATGTAGGGCTTGAACTTGTGTCTCCCATGGCTCCTGCATTGCAGGTGGATTCTTTACCTGCTGAGCCATCAGAAGGTCAAGTAATAAATAAGTAATAGAACCAGAACTTGAACCCAGGTGGTCTGATGCTGGCATCCATTTACCACCAAGCTCTACTGCCTCTCAGCTGACAAATAAATAATATATTTTTATATCATTTTATATATATATATACACATATTTTTATATGTAAGTATGTATAAATAATAACAATGGCAGCAACTGCTATAATTTGCACCCACCCAGGGTCAGGACTTGAGCTGGGTACTCTGCAGTTGTCATTGGATCTCCAGAATCTTCCTTGGGCAGATGTATTGTCTCCATTTCATAGACTGTGAGGCTCACAGTCAAGGGTGCATAGCAAGTAAGAGGCTCAACTTCTTCTAGAGTGGGAAGGTTCGGGGGCATGAACCTTGACTTTTTCCTCCACCTTTCTGCACTCAGTTCCCCCTCATCTCCCCAGAGCCAAGGCTGGTCCCTGTACCTCTGCCCCAGCCCATGAGAGACCTGCCTCCCCCAACTATGCAAAACTTCTCTTTGTCCTTCCCTTCTCTCCCCCAGCCAATTACTGAGAAATCAACTTGACGGTGAACATGTTTTAGAAATATTTTCACTGTTGTTTTAAAATTTTTCCCTTTGTTTGAAAAAGTGTTACAACTTTAACCGCAAGAACAAGAAAACCCCTATCCCAGAGGACCAGGGCTGTGAGTGTAAAACCATGAACAACTGTATTAAATAATCAGAACTGAAAGCCACCCAAACAATAGAACTCCTCAGAGTTCTGGCATCAGGAGGACTTGGGTCTTCGAGGCTGGCTCTGGGTGGGATTAGGGGGGTTTGCAAACACAGGCAAAGAGATGAGGGTCTTGCCTCCTGTAATAGGTTGGAAATACTGCTCTGATGCCTGGGTCTTCTCCAAAGCGTGCTGAGAGCAGTTTTCTTCTCAGTGTCTTCCAGGCAATGGACTAAATCCTGGGGAAGATAGGAAATTGGGATTCATAGAGCAGATGCAGGAAGAGGCTAGAAGTAGTGTCCCAGGTTAGAGACCCCACTGAGGGCTCTGTCTGGGGCCAGAGCGGAGGCTCGGTATGAAACCAGCATCATATGTCAGTATGGAGCTAGGAGTATGACTTGGGCTATAAGAAGGACAGGATTCAGTCTGTCACAGGATCAGGGTTCCATCAGAGCCTGAAGTCAGCATCTGCTGTGAAACAATATTCAAGGTTCTGACTGATCCCAAGATGACAGCTTAGACTGGGACTCAGTCCATGATCAAGAATGGGGTCGGAGCCCCATGTGGGACCAGGATTATGATTCAGTCTAAGATCAGGGTGTGTGATGAAGGACCAAGGCTGTCTATGATGAGAATTGAGGTAGAGCATTACAACCAGGATCAGGATTCATCTTGGGTCCTCGAACCACCAAACAGGTGTCTATCACTTTCTGAGACGTTGGGGGAGTCTGTTCACCTACTAGGCCTCAGTTTCCTTTTTGTAAGCTGGGCTAATCGTAACCCGTACCCTGTATCCTTCTGCAGTTAAATGTCAGGCGGGATGAAAGAGCAGATGTCAGCAAGCTTTGCAAACTGCAGGGCACTGGGCAGATGTTTACATAAACACCCCAGAGGAAACCCCAAACAAGGCTCACTGTGGAAAATCTAAATGTCACTAAACCTCCTACTCCATCTTCTATCCTACTTTCTCTTCTGCCTGTAAAACTAATAATAGCTAACAGCTACACCGAGTGGCCTTGTGCCAGGCACTGTTCTAAGAGCTTCATATATATTTAATCTAATCCTCAAACAACCCTATGAAGTAGGTACTAACATGATCCCCGTTTTCAGAGGAGGAAACAGAAACAGAGATAAGTAATTTGCTTAAAAATATTTATGAAATCTCTGTTTCAAACCTAGACAGTTTGGCTTCCAAGTCTATGCTCAGTATGGGAACTAGGGGTGGGGGATGAGTCTGAGAGGTTCTTCATGGAGCAGACAGACTAGGGTAAGAGATGCAGGTTAGCAAAGGGCCTAGGGATGACCCGTGGCCCCCAGCAGCCTGCCTGTGGCCGGGAGGCGAGACTTTCAGCAGACTCCACTCCCACAGGGGGACATGAAAGACTGGGGGAGGAGTTGGCGGGTAGCATTAAGGCATCTCTTTAAACTTGTTTGTTTATGGAAAGAAATTTCAGGCCAGCTGTTGAAAACCTGTATTTTATGGGTAATTTTTCAATTTATTTCACACTGGTATTAAAAACAATAACCCCAACCTACCATGGAGGCTGTGATTCCACTGGGGTTGGCAAGGCGGGGGGCAGTGCTGGCTTAAAGCAGTGCCTTTGTTTGTCTGAGCATCCCAGGGCCAAGGCTGCTAGCCTTCCCCTGGGAAAAAATAGCCCAAGTGAAGAAGGAAGACAGGGGTTGTTGCAGAGTTTGTGATTTAAGAGAACAAGACAAAGTTCAGTGGAAGAAGCTGGGGTGCCTCTCTTTTGTGTGTTAGTTGCTCAGTCGTGTCTGACTCTTTGTGACCCCATGGACTGTAGCCCACCAGGCTCCTCTGTCCCTGGAATTCTCCAGGCAAGAATACTGGGGTGGGTTGCCATTTCCTTCTCCAGGGGATCTTCCCAACCCAGGGATCAAACCCATGTCTCCTGCATCGCAGGCAGATTCTTTATTGTAATGAGCCACCAGGGAAGCCTGACTCTCTTTTATAAATGATGAAACTGGTATAGATAAGGGAAATTATTAGTGAAGATTTACTCTGAAATAGGCATTGCTTTTACCTGCACACCTCAAGAGTGGTCAGAAGAATTAGTAAGATACTGTATTGGTTTGGGTTGCCAAGGAGACCTTGAGACACAGACTGGAGTTCAAGAACTTTACTTGGGAATTGATCTTGGGAAACACAGGACTGAGAATGAGTGAAACAGGACCTAAAAGCAATCCATGGATCATCAAGACAATTACCACCGGGCCCAACAGGAGCTAAACCCTGCTGGGGAGTTCTGGGAGACAGTGTAGACCATGCCTCAGGCTCCCCGACTTGCTGAAGGAGGGAGCTGGGGTATTTGTCCATCACTGGGTATCTCCACTCTGTTATTGATTCTATTAGCAACATTTTTGTTTCAAATATTTTTTCAGTTTTATAAATTTCTTTCTGGTTCTTTTTAGTTAACTTCTATTTCTTTATTTAGATCTTCCATTTTCCTTTTTTCAAAAGAATGCATGATTTCTTCTCAAAGCATTTTTTTATGGCTGCTTTAAAATCCTTGTCAGATAATTCCAATACCTGAATCATCAGGTGTTAGCATTGGTTAATTGTCTTTTCTCATTCAAATTATGGTTTTCTAGTTTCTGGTATGACAGTTAATTTTCTACATATCCTAGAAATCTGGGCTGTTATATCCAGGCCTATTTTAAATCTTTAATTTTAGCAGGCAGTTTCACTGTTTAGGTGTACATATAGGTTCTCACCTACTTTGGGGGCTGTAGTTGCAATGACTATTTGGTTTCCAGAGCCCTTGCAATTCTAGTCTGGCCTGCTTTGCTCTTCTGGTGCTACTGGTGCTAGTGTTAACCTACTACCAAAATCAGACAAACTCAGACAAAAATGCACAGGGATCAACAGCCTTTATGGATACAGAAGCAATGATCCTTAATAAAACATTGTCAAGTAGATTTTAGCAATATATAAAAAGAATCATACAGGTTTCCCAGGTGGCTCAGTGCTAAAGAATCTGCCTGCAAATGCAGGAGATGCTAGGAGACACAAGTTGGATCCCTGGGTTGGGAAGATCCCCTGGAGGAGGAAATGGCAACCCACTCCAGTATTCTTGCCTGGAGGATCCCACGGACAGAGGAGCCTGGCAGGCCACAGTCCACAGGGGTGCAAAGAGTCAAATGCGACTGAGTAACTGAGTGTGCACATGTGCACATGCACACACACACACACACACACACACACACACACAAATCATACACCATGGCTAAGCAGAGTTTATTCCAGGGTGGAAAGGCTGATTCAACAGTCATGTATATATACACAATGGAATACTACTCAATCACAAAAAAGAATGAAATAATGCTATTTTCAGCAACATAAATGGAATTGCAATCATACTAAGTGAAGTAAGTCAAACAGAAAAAGACAAATATCATAGGATATTACTTACTGTGAAATCTAAAATATAATACAAGAGGAACTTATTTACAAAACAGAAAGAGACTCACAGACATAGAAAACAAACTTTGGTTACCAAAGGGGAAAGGAGGGAGCGTGTGGGATAAATTAGAACTTTTGGATTACCAGATATAAACTACAATATATAAAATAGGGGAATTCCCTGGCCGTCCAATGGTTAGGACTATGTTTTCACTACCACATGCCTGGGTTCAGTCCCTGGTCGGGGAACTAAGATCCCAAAAGCATTATGGCACAGCAAAAAAAAAGAAAGTCTTAAAAATAAAATAAATAACAGTGTTCTACTGTATAGCACGGGGAACTATATTCAATATCTTATGTGTGTGTGCATGTGTGCTAAGTTGCTTCAGTTGTGTTTGACTCTTTGCGACCCTACAGACTATAGCCTGCCAGGCCCCTCTGTCCATGAGGTTCTCCAGGCAAGAATACAGGAGTGGGTTGCCATGCCCTTCTGCAGGGCATCTTCTTGACCCAGGGATCAAACCCATGTCTCTTAGGTCTGTTAAATTGGCAGGTGGGTTCTTTACCACTAAAGCTACCTGGGAAGCCCATATAATAACCTATAATAAAAAAAGAACAAGTTGAAGAATATATATATAAGAAAACCAATTCACTTTGGTGTACCTCAGAAATTGACACAATATTGCAGATCAGTCAAATTGCAATTTAAAAATTTTTTTTTAATTTTTATAGATGCATTTCTATAGGTTCAGTTCAGTTCAGTTCAGTCACTCAGTCAGGTTTCAGTTCAGTTGGAAGGAACATGCTCAGACGTGTCCAACTCTTTGCGACTCCATGAATCACAGCACACCAGGCCTCCCTGTCTATCACCAACTCCCAGAGTTCACTCAAACTCATGTCCATCGAGTCAGTGATGCCATCCAGCCATCTCATCCTCTGTCATCCCCTTCTCCTCCTGCCCCCAATCCCTCCCAGCATCAAAGTCTTTTCCAATGAGTCAACTCTTCACATGAGGTGGCCAAAGTACTGGAGTTTCAGCTTTAGCATCATTCCTTCCAAAGAAATCCCAGGGCTGATCTCCTTCAGAATGGACTGGTTGGATCTCCTTGCAATCCAAAGGACTCTCAAGAGTCTTCTCCAACACCACAACTCAAAAGCATCAATTCTTTGGCACTCAGCTTTCTTTACAGTCCAACTCTCACATCCATACATGACCACTGGAAAAACCATAGCCTTGACTAGATGGACCTTTGTTGGCAAAGTAATGTCTCTGCTTTTGAATATGCTATCTAGGTTGGTCATAACTTTCCTTCCAAGGAGTAAGCGTCTTTTAATTTCATGGCTGTAATCACCATATGCAATGATTTATAAATGGGCAGCAAAACTAAAAATACAATTGCTTTCTTAGAAAAGAAAAGAAATACTTAGGTGTAAATCTAATAAAACACACATATATGTGTGTGTGTGTGTGTATATATATACACTGAAAATGATCCCAAACACTGATTTTTTTAAAAAATCGAAGATCTTAAAAAATGGAGAGACACATATTCGTGGATTGAAAGACTCAACATAATTTTCCCCAAATAGATCTACATGTTTAATGTAATTCTGATCAAATTCAACAATATTTTTTGTAGACATAGACAAAATTATTATACTATTTATATTGAAAGGCATAGGAACTAGAATAGCTCAAACAACTCTGAGAAAGAATAAAATGGGTAGGATCAGTCTACCCAATTTCAAAATTTCTTATGAAGCTACCGTAATCTCAGTATTGGCAGACAAGACAACACATAGCTTGTGGAATAAAATAGATAACCTAGAAATATATTCATATAGATATACCCAATTAATTTTTGACAGAAGAGCAAAAGCAGTTCAATGGAGGTAATGCAGTCTTTTCAGCATATCAATTGGACATCCATAGGCAAAAAATAAACCTTGACTTAAACCTTACCCTTTATACAACAATTAATTTAATATGCACTAAGGACTTAAGTGTAAAACAATATGACATCTAGAAGAAAAATAAGAGGAAATATTTGAGACCTGGGACCAGCAAATGTTCTTAGATTTGACACCAAAAGCATGATCCGTAAAACGTAAACCTGGGACTTCCCTGGTGGTAACATACTTAAGAATCCGTCTGCCAATGCAGGGGACACGGATTTGATTTCTGGTCTGAGGAAGATCCCACAGGGCTCAGAGCAGCTTAACCCATGAACTGCAACTACTGAGCCCCCAGGTTGCAACTACTGAGCCCCCGCGCTGCAACTACTGAAGACCATTCTCCTAATGCCTGTGCTCTGCAGCAAGAGAAGCCACTACGATGAGGAGCCTGTGCACTGCAATGAAGAATAATCCTGGCTTGCTGCAACTAGAGAAAGCCTGCACACAGCAACAAAGACCCAGTGCAACCAAAAATAATAAATAAATAAAGAAACCACTGCTGTAAGACTTTTAGGAAATTAAAAAAAAGGAAAAACTGATCATGTGAACCTCATCAAAAGTAAAACCTTGGCTCTATGAAAGACACTGGCAAGAGGATGAAAGGACCAATTGTGGATTAAAAGAAAATGTTAGCAAATAACATATAGTATAAAGAATTCTTAAAATCCAACAACTAAGAAAATCTAATTAAGATGGGCAAATATGTCTGACATTCACAGACATTTGCCAAAGAAGATAGGCAGAAACTTGTACACAAATGTCCATAGTAGCTTTATACTTATTAACCCCAAATTGGAAATTATTCAAATGTCTTTAGATGGATGAATGGCTAAGCAAAATATATAAAACATCCATATCATGGAATACTGCTCAGCAGTAAAAAGCAGCTATTAACACATGCAATAACCTCGATAAATCTCAAGGAAATTATACTAAGTAAAGAAAGCCAGTCTCAGAAAGACACATACCGCATGATTCCATTATATAACATAAGTGTAACAACATAATTATAGAAACGGAGAACAGTTTAGTGGCTTGTTAAGGATTAGGGTGGAGAGGAGGGAGTGGGTGCAGCCCTAAAGAACAGCATGAGTAAGGGAGTGTTGTGATGGTCCTGTTAGGTATTTAGATATGGTGACAGATATAGAAAACTGTACAGGAGATAAAATTGCATCCCAGGAATCTCTTCAATCCCTGGCCAACCAGGACAGTTAGCCACTCAAGCAGGAGCCAGCCAGCAGCCGTTGCTGCTCTGAGGAGGACTTTGGGCTGCACCTAGAGGAAGAGCCAGGTCCTCTGGCTGCTTAGGAAGAAGAGCTCATAGGGGCTGGAATTGACACTCACAGGAGCCACCACATCAGTGGGGTGAGCGTGGCCCAATGGGGCAAACTGGCCAGAGGTTCACCAATCGTTTGCTTTTCCTCCTTAGCACATGGCATGGCTAGACTGTATTTCCCAGCCACCTTTGCAGGTATGTGGGATACATGACTGAGTTCTGACCAATGAGACACGGAAGGACACGCTCTTTACTTCCCGTAGGTGGTCCTCCATGCCCTGCCCCTTCCACAGTGAGCTTTAAGCCACGTAGTGGCTCAGTGGTAAAGACTCCTCCTGTAATGCAGGACGCATGGGTTATAGTCCATGGGGTGAGACACAATTTAGCGAGTAAACAGCAACAACAAAGAGAGCACAGCACAAGCTGGAAGGAACTGAGGTCCTGGCTGTCCTGCAAAGAAGGACTCGCTGATCAGGAATACACACTCTGAGCACAATGCGGTGCAGCCATTATATCCAGCCTCATATACTTGTGACAGCGTCCAGTAGTTCCTTAACTGACGGCTCCTGGTGTGTATACATCCTATTCTGCCATCAGTACCACTGACCCTGATGTTCTCCCTATGTTCGGAGAGGGTGGCTGGATGGCAGGCTGGGATTCCCAGACTCCCTCCCCACTACAGTTACAGAGAACCCAAGACCCTTTGAGCAGCTCTAGGTTGGCTGGGGGCCTGAATTCTGGCTCTTAGAACCCTAGAAATACCAATTCTGAAAGGATTGGAAGAGAACACAAAATCTCGTCTGTGCCACTGAATGAATGGGGAAACTAAGGCCAAGAGAGAGAATAGGAGGTACTTGAGGTCCCACAATAAATCAAGGGATGAGTGGGTGCTCACTCATTCATTTTCTGCCATTCTTTTATTCATTTCACAGATATTTATTTAGCAGTTTATGTGTCCAGTGCAAGGATAAAATAGAAGATATCTGTCCTCATGGAACTCACAAACAAGCAAATTTCAAACATGAATAGGCCTGGTGGTGCTTGGTACTACAGGCATTAAAACAGGACCAAGAGACAAAGGGCTCAGGCATCATATTTTGTCTGGAGTAGTCAGAGAGGGCCCCTCAGACGAGGTAACCTAGAGTGGAGACAGGCCCTGAGGATATCAGGAATTTTCCAGGCAGTGTGTACATGCTTAGTAATTCAGTCGTGTCCGACTCTTAGCAACCCCATGGACTATTGTCCACTAGGATCCTCTGTCCACGGGATTTTCCAGGCAAGAATACTGGAGTGGGTTGCCATTTCCTTCTCCAGGGGATCTTCCAGACCCAGGGATTGAACCCGGGTCTCCTGCATTGCAGGTGGATTCTATACCACTGAGCAACCTGGATGGGTAGGGGCTGACTCTCCAGTTTCCTAAAGGTTGATCTTCTAGGGTCACCTTATTTCTCTGCATACCCAAATTCCATGTATAAGCCTGGAGAACTCATTCATTCTACAAACAAGTTGCATACCTCCTCTGTGTCCAGCATGAGCCAGGTTCTGGCATCCAGATATGACCTCATCTCTGGCCTTAAAGAGTTAGCAATTCAGAGGAAGGGACCGACACATTTATAGTTGCTACCTCATGTGATCCAAGCTGTGACAGAGAGATTGTGGAAGCCCAGAGGAGGCCCTGGACTGGCCCGAGAATCAGGGAAGGCTTCCTGGATAAAGGGTATATTCAGGATGGGTCCTGAATTACTCAGTGGGGAAGGGGGCTGGAATGTAGGCCAACATTCCATGAAGAGATCACTCATGAAAGGCTCAGAGGTGTGAGAGACTAGGAGACATCTGTGAAATACTGCAAGGAGTTGAGATCTTTGGGATTAAAGGGGTGAAAGGAGGGGTAGAGGGGAAGGAGGATATCAAAGAAGTGAGAACAAGAGGACTTGGTAGGCTCTGGTGGATGGGGACCATGCTGGGACACCTTGATGCCATCCCACCTCTGCCCTAGATTTTCTGGGCTTCCTGGCCTAGGCACCACCCATCCCTAGGCCTCAGTGGCCCATCTGTAGAATAACACGATTGAGAGGGATGGCTCTGACATTCTACCCAGACCCCTATGAGGTTGTTTGTTGGTGTTCGTGGAACCCTATGGAAGAAGACCGGCCAGGGCAGTGGGCCTCACTCTCTGTGTTTCCCTTCCCCTGATACGCCCTCAAATGTCCTTATTGCACTGGGGATCTCACTAAGGACGAAAATAAGGGGCTGGAGAAGGAGATGCAGGCATTTACCTTTTTTTTTTTTACTCAAATTACACACACAGGTAAAAGGAAGAACAATGGTTCAGCAACAGACTGTCAAGAGTAAGTTCCCTAAGTAGTAGCTAAAAGGGTACAGACACTGGACCCAGACAGACCAGTGACCTGCTGTGTGATCTTAGATAAGTCACTCGGCCTCTCTGAGCTTCCCTTTCCTCCCCGGTAAAGTGGAGTTAATCAGAACAGAATCTCACTGGGTTGTTTGAAGACTGTATTCTGTATAAAGTGCTTACAACAACGCCAAGCACACAGGCCTCAAAAGTGACAGGCAGTATTATTAATTACTGTCATAGTTTTCAGTGGGCAGGGTGGCAGGAGGCAGAAACATACCCTTTGTTGGGAAGAAGGAGGAATTTTACCCTGAAAGGGTTAAAATTGGGCCAGCTGCTTCCAACCTGTAGATAAGGTTGGAGGAAACACAGTCCAGGCCCTGGGCCCCTTCCCTGGCGAATTTATGAGGTGCCGGTCACTTTGAGGCTTAGGAGAAAAGAAGAAAAAGAAAATCGGAGGCAGAGTGGGGTGGAGGGAGAGGCTAGAGCAGGACAGGGTCACCTGGCGTCTGAGCGTCTGTACCTGTGTGTGTGGCGTGGGGGACCATACCTGTGTCCGCCACGGGGCAGCGCAGGAACGACGCCAGAGCGCTCACAGCCGGACAGACCGACCTCTCGGCCCCTGGCCTGGCGACCCTCTTTGCCCCCACCGCGCGCCCGCCCCTAGCGGGTTAACGCGCCGCCCCCGAAGCGCCAGCTCCTCCCAGCCCGCCGCGTCCGGGCTCTGCCGACGCCCTCACTCGACCTGGAGGCCGGGCCCTGGGCAGACGGCGGGTCCCTGGCGGCGGGACTGACCCCGCGCCCGCGGGTGCTCCGCGCCCCGCAGCACCGCCGCCGCAGGGTAGCCACTGGGTCGTCGGTCCTCCCAGGGCGCCCAGCACGCCCGCCTGAACCAGGCTGCCCAGATGCAGGCGCCACTCTGCCTCTTGCTGCTTGTCGCCCACGCCGTGGACATGCTCCCCCTGAACCGAAGGAAGAAGCAAGGTATGAGGGGCAGCTGGCAGGATGGCCGGGCAGTGCAGCAGGATAGTCGAGGGGTGGCCCTAGGGGCACCTGCCTGGTGCCAGGCTCCCCAAGCCGTTAGCTCTTCCAGACTGCTGTCAACCCCACTCTACAGATTGGGAAACTGAGGCCCCAGGATACTGTGGGGCAAGCTGGACCAAGAAGCCTCTCTAGGGAGGGAAAGAGCTGGCAGGGCTGACTCCTTATGCTCACTCCCTGTAATAATAGTATTGCTGGGAGGAAGGAAAGTGACTTTTGCAGGAAGCCTCAGGTGACATAGGCTAGGGGTGGAAGGAACTAGGGGACAGAGTTAGTGGCTCAGAAATCATCCCAAGCATCTGTACTGAGCCAGAAGGTGAGGTAAAGAGCCCTGAGCTGGGAGTCCTGATGCCCTGGTCTGCATCCCAGTATAGACCCTGAATCTCTGTATGACTTTCCAGAAGGCAGTAGTTTCTGGTAGGTTCCCCCTGGGTGAGGCCCTGAGCTGCGTGAGCTCAGGGAGACTCGAGTTGGGCAACATTTATTCTGGGATGACCTGGAAGACATCTACATCCTCCAAGAGCCTCAGTTTTTCCATCTTGACCTCCTAGGACCACTAAGAGGATGAACCAAGGTTCAGATTATAAATGTACTTGGGGCACAAAGCCAGGGGCCCCTTGCACTCTCACCTTGGGACTCTTTGCCATGTTCCCTCCCTGCAGGAGTCAGAATGTCCCAGGAGGTAAGTTTGAGGTTGTCCCTGCAGAGCCAGGGTTTTCAGAGCCTGTGGGGCCGAGGAGGGTGAGCGAGTTCCACACCTGAGCCGGCAGCCCTTTGACCTCTGTCCAGCTGGCAGTCTGAGAGTTGAGGGCCAAATGCCAGCCTCTGTGCCCAGGGTTTTCCACGCATGGAGGTAGTCCCCACCACATCCTCATGACATAGGGATCATCCTATTCATAGAGCCAGGTACCAAGGCTCAGACAGGCTAACTTTGCTAAGTTGACCAGCAGGTGAGTAAGACTCTGTGTCTTCTTTCTTTCCAGCTCTTGTGTTAGGTTTGAGCAAGTCTACATGGGAAAGAGAACAAGACTGCTCTTTGAGGGCTTCTAGTCCCTTTTAATAAAAAGCCCTGAATAGACAAAATCGCTCCTGGAGTGAAACAGGAGGCTGAGAGTAGTTGTTGGAGAATGGAGGGGTGGGTTTGGGTGGGACAGAGAGACTGAGGCCTGAAGGACTCCAGGTCCAGGCTTGACTAGACAGAGGGGTCCAGGGAAGGGAGAGGCAGGTGGGCTTCAGGTGAGCTGGGGGGAGTCTGCGACCTCATGAGGACACTGGTCTGTGAACGGCCCTTTTATGGTAAAGCTCATAGCCTCTGGAGTCAGCCTGCCTTTTTCAAATCTCTGCTTCCTCAGTTACCAGCCGAGTGACCTTGGGGACATCACTTTGCCTCTTGGAACCTCAGTTTACCCATCTGAGGGTCTATTAGAAGCCTCTCTAAGATTTTCTCAGTTCTCAGAAAGACCAAAAAAAAAAATTAAAAATAAAAAACCTCTCTCCTCAGTAACTCCTCTTTAAAATAGGAATAATGATCTTCATATCCAACTCACAGGGCAGATGTGGGTAAGACTCAGTGAGTTAGCGTGTCTGTTAAGTGAGTAGCCAAATGCAGTAGACATTCTCCTTTCCTGCCCGTCATGTCATTGGTCACTCACAACAGCCCAGGGGAGGTTGGGGGGATGCTTATTTTCTGCATGAGGAAACTGAGATTCAGAGAGAAAAACTGATTGTCCAAGGCTGCCTAGCAGGTTAGTAGCAAAGCAGGCCTGAATCCCAGCCGGTCTGACATGATGCTGAGAGGATGTCTCCTGAGCTCTGTTGGTCTTCCCTTCTCAGAGCCTCAGTTTCCCCATCTGAAGAGGAGCTGGTTTAGAAGAGCTTTAAGATGCTTCTCAGTTCTAAAACACATGCCACGCAGACACACAGAATCAAGACGAAGAGAACTTCCAGTCCCTCTTCCATCCCCAGTTGCTCATTGAGGAGGTCGGGCATGGCTGCACCGTTCACGGCCACAATTTGGTGAGGGGCTACTGGCGCCCCTCCCCATGGTTGCTGATCTGTTGCATCTGGAAGACATGCATGTCCAGGGCAGCATCATCTGAGAGAGGCTTTGTGACTCTGTTTACCTGTCAGGTGTAATGGAGATAGCCTTGGATTTTAGTCCCACCCCACCCCCCACTCCTTTTGGGTGAGTGGATTCCCCCAACCTACCTCCTACTCACAGCCTTGGTTTCCCCACTGGCACTAGGGTGGAGGTAGCGGGGTAGCAGAAAGCTTCCTGTAACCTATTCTGCAAGGTGGTCATGGGAGTCTTGGCCAAATAGCTTTGAGCATTGCTGGCTTCAGCAGATTTCTTGATGGCAGGACTTATCAGAGCATTCGTGGTGAAGAGGTGGAGGACAGAGAATAGGACCTTTCCCAAACCAGTTACAGATTAACGACCATTTTTCATAAGACAGCTGCTTGGAAACTTCCACACAAGATCCCCAAGGGTCTTCCCAGCTTTGACATTCTGGTCTAACTTTGGCAAGAGAATGTGTCCTGAAGGCACCTAGATATTAGCAATGCCTCTTTTCTCCTTTCCTCTCCTTTCTTTTCCCCTCCTTCACAGCCCCTCTTCCTTCTTTAATTCCTTCCTTTCTTCTTTTCTTCCTCTCTCTCTTTCCCTTGCTCATTCAATAAGTATTACAGGGCAGACCCTGCACCAGGCTCTGTGTTGGGAAATCTGGGAGTGTCAAGGTAAACGGACCTGGGGCCTGCCCTTGAGGAGTAGCTAGTGTGGAGGGATGCCCTTCCCTGGTCCTCTCCCACCTCCCCTCCAGCGTTTGACCTGCTCTGCAAGGTCAAGAGGAACGTTCTCTGGGCCCAGCAGCCGCTGAGGCTGAGCTGTCACCCTCAGGGCCTGGCTCCCACAGACCCGTGCTTCGTCAAGCTCCAACATCACTGTTTTTTGATGAAACCTAATTTTTCTGTTTCCAAGACAAGAAAGACGAAAAGAAAAGGCTTGAGAATGGTTCTCAGAGCTCAAGTGACTCTTACAAAACAACATGTTGATTAATTAAGTATAAATGAATCAGAACCAGATGGGGACGTTTCTCTCGAACATGCTGGGGTGTCCCGGCAATAGGACAGGCAGGGTGAGGGGTCCTGGTCTGTAACCCTGCCTTGATGTGGAGCTTCATTTAGGCAATGAGGAGAAGACAGGCTATGCCCGACTCTCCTCAGTGTCTGTGGCCTGCCGGGGAGGGACTTTGTGGATGCAACTGTCCCCCACGTTCACATGGTGCCTTTAGATCCTTCTGGACCTGGGGCAGCAAAGGGCAGAGGGAGGAGCTCTGGAATTCAGGGCCCTCTCTTGCCCTGGATGTGTGATTTGGGGCAGGCCACATACCTTCTCCAATTCACGATTCCACATCTGTGAAATGGGAACGGTTGTGCCTACCTCTTTGGCGTTTGAGACGATTCACCACAGTCACAGGGAAAGGTGTCCGAAGGCATACAGTAGGTGCTTTGTAAGGACTCAACCACTTCCCCCTCCATTTTACAGCAGAGTGGATGCTCCGTGGGCTGGGAGGAGGGAGTCTCATGTGGGTTGAATCTCACCTCTGCCCTTCTCCCCTCTCTGAGCCTCTAGAAATAGAGATTTCTTTACAAATAAAACTATCTGTGCAGGGACTATGGCAGTGCCCACTCCGGAGGCCTGTTAGGTGGACTGAATATAATAATTCTCCAAACTGAGAACCCCTGTGTTTATGTCCAGACAGGCAGCACTGTCCCCTGCCCAAAGACAGAGAGACTGAGACCCGGAAGGCAGGTGCCCAGGGCACTGGTCGTGATAGAGGAGGACCTGGGTTTCCAGTCTCCAGGTCAGGGCCATGGCTGGGCACAGAGCAAGGTATATCTCACCTCCCTCTCCCCTGGGTGGAGATAAGCCTACCCCTGCCCAGCCACCAAAGGAGACCCTTAGGGCGAGCACGTGCCAGGAACTCTGCGTGTGGGTTGTGAAGTCTGACTGTGGCGCTGCCTGCCTTACTCCTGTTTCCTAGACAAGAGGTCTGAGGCTCCCAAAGAGGCAGAGAGCTGCCCAGGAGCTCCCAACAGCTGATTTGGGAGGTGGGCCCAGAGTTTTGGAGGCTCCGAAGTCTGTGCATAGAAAAGGAAGTGAATCCCATCAGAGACTTGCCAAGGGCTACAAGGAGGAGTTCAATTCAGTTCAGTTCAGTCACTCAGTCACATCTTTGCCACCCCGTGGACTGCAGCACGCCAGCCCTCCCTGTCCATTACCAACTCCCAGAGTTTACTCAAACTCATGGCCATTGAGTTGGTGATGCCATCCAACCATCTCATTCTCTGTCATCCTCTTCTCTTCCTGCCTTCAATCTTTCCCAGCATCAGGGTCTTTTCAAATGAGTCAGTTCTTCATATCAGGTGACCAAATTATTGGAGTTTGGCATCTGAGGCCCTCCATGACTGGACGCTGGCCCTGTCTGCAGTCGGACCTCCACCCCCAATACAAGAAGGAGGGTTGGTAGTAAAACAGGCTCAAATCCCATCAGTCTGACATGATTCTGAGAAGATGTCTCCTGAGCTCTGTTGGTCTTCCCTTCTCAGAGCCTCACTTTCCCCATCTGAAGAGGAGCTGGTTTAGGAGATCCTTAAGATGTTTCTCAGTTCTAAAAGACACAGAGAGAGAGAGCGAGAAAATAAAGAAAATGAAGACTTCCAATCCCTCCCCATCCCCAGTTGCTCAGTGAGGAGGTCGAGCGTGGCTGCACCCACCATGGCCACTGTTTGGTGAGGGGGCTACTGGCGCCCCTTCCCACAGTAGTTAATCTGTTGCATCTGGGACACATGTGTGTCCAGGCTAGTATCTTCAGAGAGAGACTTGTGGCAAGGAGGAGGCATCTGAGAGGAGCCCCATCAGAGGGCTAGGTCTTGGGAATTTGTCAGCCAGAAGCAGCAGTAGCATAGGAGCTGGGGACTCTCGCAGGTGGAGCAGAGGGTCTGGCCAGTGGGAAGGGCCAAAGGGGCTGTGTGGCAGAGCGGGTGGAGGTCTGACTGCAGACAGTTCCAGCATCCTGTCATGGAGGGCCTCGGATGCCATTTGCCTGTCACCATCGTCACAAAGAAATGTTTACTGAGCCCCTCCTGGGGGTCAGGCCCTAAATGAGGTGTGGACGAGGACAGCAGAGGTGTGCTCCATCATCGCTGCTGTCAGTGCTCAGCCGCTCAGTCGTGTCTGGCTCTTTGCGACCCCATGGACTGTAGCCAGCCAGGCTCCTCTGTCCATGGGATTTTCCAGGCAAGAGTACTCCAGTAGTCAAGAACTACTGGAGCAGTTTCCTACTCCAGTCCCTGCTGAGAGCTCAGCATCTCCTAGAGGTGTCAGAAATGAATCCATCATGAAAGAAACGGCACAGACAGGATCCTGCTGCTTCTCAGTATAGCCCAGAGAGGCTGGTCGGTGGCAGTCCTCATCTCAGCTGAGGAACCTGAGACTCAGAGGTGGGATTGTTGCTCACCTGAGGTGTCACAGGATAAGGGGACCCTCTTCAGTTTGTTTGCCTGTCTCCTCTCATCCATCTATTAGTCCGCTGTCTCTTCATCCATCTTTCCATCCTTCCATTTAGTGAAAAAAACTGAAGCTCATGCTGATTCAGAGCTTTTCAAACTAATGTTTGCAATCATTCAGCAGATCTGGGAAATAAATTTAGTAAATGCAACTAGCTTTTAGAATGCTGAAATGGAGTAGAATAGAATAAAACAGAACAGTATAGAGTAGAATAAAAGAGAGTGAAGTCAGCAAACACTTTTTGCAAAGGGCCAGATAGGTAATATTTTAAGCTTTGTAGAACATACTCTTCCTGTTTTTTTTTTTTTTAACAAACCTTTAAAAATATTAAACCATTCTTAGCTCACAGGCCATACGTAAAGAAGCCATTCAGTTCAGTTCAATTCAATTCAGTCGTGTCCAACTCTTTGCAATCCCATGAATTGCAGCACATCAGGCCTCCCTGTCCATTACCAACTCTTGGAGTTCACCCAAACTCATGTCCATTGAGTCGGTGATGCCACCTAGCCATCTCATCCTCTGTCATCCCCTTCTCCTCCTGCCCCCAATCCCTCCCAGCATCAGAGTCTTTTCCAATGAGTCAACTCTTCGCATGAGGCGGCCAAAGTATTGGAGTTTCAGCTTCAACATCAGTCCTTCCAAAGTACACCCAGGACTGATCTCCTTTAGAATGGACTGGTTGGATCTCCTTGCAGTCCAAGGGACTCTCAAGAGTCTTCTCCAACACCATAGCTCAAAAGCATAAATTCTTTGGTGCTCAGCTTTCTTCACAGTCCAACTCTCACATCCATTCATGACCACTGGAAAAACCATAGCCTTGACTAGATGGACCTTTGTTGGCAAAGTAATGTCTCTGCTTTTGAATATGCTGTCTAGGTTGGTCATAACTTTCCTTCCAAGGAGTAAGCGTCTTTTAGTTTCATGGCTGCAATCACCATCTGCAGTGATTTTGGAGCCCAAAAAAATAAAGTCTGACACTGTTTCCACTAAGTTAGCCCATGGGCCATAGTTTGCCAACCCCCTTCATGGAAAATATCAGAATGCATTGCAGATGTTAAGATGAGTTATCATTTTGAGAAATGGGTTTTGCTTACATATATATGTGCATGGGTGGGTGCATGTGAGTGCCCGTGTGTAGCTGTGTATGCACGTGGATGTGGGCATGTGTGAGTGTGGATGAGGGGGTGTGTGTACTCTGTGCACTGTGTGTGTGCTGACATAACAATGTAATTTTTACTATTGTCCAAAAAGTGTGGAGGCCACTGTGTCAGCTGAGCCCAGTGCAGTCCTCTCGACAGTTCTGAGAGGAGGGTTCCAGGGGATCCTGGGATTGCAGACGGGGAGTTGAAGGCCCCGTGGGTCACACAGCCGTAGGGATGTGAACCCCAAAAGTCTGGCTCTGGAGCTCCAAACAGGAGGCTAAATTGGCTTTAAAATAGCAATCGCCCTTGACATATTTGTCCTTACGCTTGTTTCTGACGGCCCTGAATGTGATGGCCATGTCCTTCCCAAGATGTTTTCTTTTCTTAAGGTGGACTTTAGCCCCAGGAGATGGAATGATCCATCGGGGTCTAAATGTCCTCCTGCATCAGACATCCCCAAGCAGCTGGTGAGTGGTGGACATTGTATGTTCCTTTCCCATCGACCCTCCCGCAGCCCTGCCGAGTGGATATGGTTACCCTTCTTCCTTTACAGAAGAAGCAGGATGGCTCAGAGAGGGAAACCGACTTATCCAAAGTCACATAGCCAATGTTCCTGATTCCAGAACCATGGGAGCAGGTCTCGCCTACTAAAGAGTGCTCTAGAAAGTCCATCTAATGCTGCCAGTACCCACCCGCTCATTCATATAGCTCTTCACAGTTTGCAGAACAGTTCAACTTTCATTTTCTCTCTGGAGTTCTGGAGAAAGATTATTGAATGATGGAATGCTAGGGCTGAAAAGGCCAGTTGAGACCTTGGAGACCCGTGTTTGTGATAAAAAAAAAAAAAAAAGGAGCTTCAGGTGAGGAAGTGCCTCACCCAAGATCACCCAGCTGGGGTGGAGGTGAGGATGTAGGAAAGGGGGCAGGGCAGCGAGGGTGGCCTTGGATAGGCAGAAGAAGGCAGCTTGCTCCAGAGCCTGCAGTCTGGTTTAGAGCATCTCAGAGCCTCAGTTTCTCAGGTCACTTGGGAATGCTCCATCTGCTTTGTCTTTCTCCCAGGCCCAGAAGAAATGTTAGATGAGAGGGTGCAACCGAAAGGGCTTGCACAGCTCTGCAGAGGTTTCTTAATAACCAGAGGCCAGCCCAGGTCCAGGAGTCTCGTAAGGGCCTCCAGGGTTACCTGAGTGCCACACGGGGTCTGTGGCCTGGCTGTGTGGTTCCACGAGAGGCACCTGGTGGAGGCCTGGGACCCATGCAGAACCGCCATGCCCTTGAAGCCAGTCCTTCTGTGGACACTGTTAGGACGTACAACAGCCCCAGGTTCTGTGGACACCCAGGGACACACACCTCGTGTATGTGTCAAAGGGGTTCTCATGGGGACACACATCTCAATTAGCCAGAAGGAACGGGTTAAGTGTGCTTACTCAGTCGCTTCAACCATGTCTGATTCTTTGCAATCCCATGGACTATAGCCCACCAGGCTCCTCTGTCTGTGGGATTCTCCAGGCAAGAATACTGGAGTGGATTGCCGTGCCCTCCTCCAGGGGATCTTCCTAACCCAGGGATGGAACCCATGTCTCTCATGTCTCCTGCATTACAGGTGGATTCTTTACCGCTGCCCCTCATGTATATATCCACACACATATATGTTCCTAAAAACATTTATTTGTTTCTTTAAAGGTACTTAATTTTCACTGCAATGAAGGTTTAGAAAGTCTCTTTTTGATTTCGTTTTACGGTTATTTCCTCTATGCCAGCTGTTACCTGTATTGTTTTATTTACCAATGTCAGGTACTATGCATATAAACTGACTAAATTCTCCTAATAAGCCTGTGATGTAGGTACTATTATCGTCCGCATTTTACATGTGAGAAAGCTGAGGCACAGAGGGGTTGAGTGACTTTCCCTAGGTCACACAGCCAAATTCAAATCCTTCCTAGTCCCGGAGCCCAGACTCCAATTACCAAGCTCAGTTGCCTCCCAGCCTTATTTAGTCCTTGCAGCAACCTGGAAAAGGATGTTATTATCCACATTTCACAGACGAGGAGACTGAACTAAGAGAGAAAGGAGCATTAGTTAAAGAATGTGAAACTGCCATTTTTATAGGCTGAAAAAAGCCAAATATTACTGATTTCATATGTTCCAGTCTACTAGCTTGGCAAGTAAGTTTGGCAAAGCCAGGATTTAAACCCAGATGATTTATTCCAAAGGTTGTGTCCATAGCCACCCTGCCTGGCCTTCTCCCAGTACATCCAGATAATAGCCCACGAGGTAGTTGGATCCTGTTTTTCTACAGAGGCCTTCCAAGCATAGAGAGGGCTATCAACTTGCCAGGGTCACACAGCCAGGATGGGGAGAGGTTGGAATGTGCCCCCCACTCCAGGTCTCCCTGGCCGGAGCCTCCTTGTCTCAGCTCTGTGCAGCCGTCAGCACCACCCAGGACACACACACACCCTCGGCCCCACCCTGGGGATTCCTCCAGGGTCCCACAGTGCATGGTCTGGTCCCCGTTGTCCTCATCTTGGGCACTGCTGCCTCAGGCCAGGCCACCCCCGCCCGCCCTGGGATGATTTCTTATAATGTCGCGTGATTCACGGGGCCCCTGCTCTGTAGCCCTTGGTGGGGGCCTCTCTGGGTTTTTGTGGGTGGGGGGGTTCTGTTTCACTAGCTCAGAAGAAAAGCATGCGCAAGCCTGGGGGACCCAGACCACGTAGGGAAACCACTCCCTTTCGCCAGAAGCCTCCACTTTCCCTGCAGACCAACTGCGGTGCCCACATCCGCAGGGTGGGGACGCCCAGAAAGGAATGTCACAACTGCTATTCTGCAGCCTGCTCTGCTGTTGGCAGGCAGGCACAGCTGTCTCCAGCATGTCCCAGATGAGCGGTGGGAGGTCGACTGACTGGCACGAAGGCCACGGGCTCTGCTGCTCACCAGCTGAGTGATGTTGGGCAGGTCACCTCTCCCTTCTGTGTCTCTGGTGGCTAATTTGCAAGATGGGGCACAAAAGGCACATAGTGAGTGCTCAGTTGGTGACTGTGAAGAGTGTTTAGTGCCGGGCAGGGAGTGCGGGATTTGGGCTCTGACAGGCCTGGGCTCAGCTCCCAGCTCTGCTACTGCCATGTTCGTGTGAAGATATTTCGTTACTGAATCTCAGTGTTGTCTGTCAGTACCATGGTGACAATAGTAGCATCTACATCATAGGACTGTCTTGAAGATCAAAATTGTGCGTGTAACCCACCTGGGAGACAGTAGGTGCTAATAAATGGTGATACCAGTCATGCGTCGTAGGAAAGTCGGCTTGCTCTAGTGTCCAGGACGTTCCAGCCTAACGTCAGACATGCCCCTGCCTGGGTTTGAAAGTCCTTGGCAGACCTAACTCTTCAAAAGAACGTTATCTGGGGAAGCCCAGATTCAGAGGCTAGGGAGGTCCTAGGTGCTGTGTGTCTATAGCACAGCGATTCACCCTCTCTGAGCCTCTGCTTGCTCCTCTATGAAGGGGGACCTCAGAGAACAGCAGTGAAGATAGAACTGTGTGTGTGTGTTGCTCGCACTTTATAAATGTATAAATGATGTGATGAGGGCCGACATCCTGCCCTCTGCCCACAGCAGCTGGAAAAATGCAGTCAGATGCTGCCTTTCAGACATATTTTTCCTTCCTCCTCCCCTCTTGCCTGCTTCTGGCAGACATGTGAGTCCAGCAGACTTAATTCATAGCACATTATCAGCCTCAGTCGAGCTGATAATGTTCTTATTTTGTATTATCTTATTTTTTCCCTATTTTTTAAATGGTTGTGCTTAGCCACTCAAGTCGTGTCCAACTCTTTGTGCCTCCACCAGGCTCCTCTGTCCATGGAGTGTGTTGCCATTTCCTTCTCCATTTTAAAAGGTTACAAATTGTCAATGTTTAAGTTTACTCTTAACGTTTACTTAACTTATTTTAAAATTTTCATTTTACTTAAACATCTTATTTTTATTAATTTTAATGTATTTAGTTTATTTTTATTGAAGTATAGTTAATTTACAATGTGGTGTTAGTTTCAGGTGTACAGCAAAGTGATTCAGCTATATATATTTTTTGTTTTGTTTTGTTTTTCTTTTCAGATTCTTTTCCCTTATGGGTCATTACAAAGTACTAAGTATAGGTCCCTGTGCTATCCAGTAGATCTTTGTTGGTTGTCTGTTTTATATATAGTGCCTTGCTGCTGCTAAATCACTTCAGTCGTGTCTGACTCTGTGCGACCCCATAGACGGCAGCCCACCAGGCTCCCCCATCCCTGGGATTCTCCAGGCAAGAACACTGGAGTGGGTTGCCATTTCCTTCTCCAATGCATGAAAGTGAAAAGTGAAAGTGAAGTCACTCAGTCATGTCGGACTCTTAGCGACCCCATGGACTGCAGCCCACCAGGCTCCTCCGTCCATGGGATTTTCCAGGCAAGAGTGCTGGAGTGGGGTGCCATATAGTGCCTTAGTACTTAATAATTTACTGTCTTTGTTCTGGCCATCATCTTGTGGGTAAAAAGCTAATAATAAACTGTGTTATTTGCATGATATCATATCTCCTTAGATTAGTGAATTAGGCACTTATAAATAAATACTTTATATGAACTTTTAAGTGTCTTTTGTGGATTTGTTCAGCTTGTCTAAAAAATGATTTTATTAGGGTTGTATCAAATGTTAATCTTTCTTCCAAGAAATAACAAACTCAGATGAACAAACATGGTAAGAATTTCATATGATGAACATTTTTGCAGAAACAGTCATGCATTCTAAATGGTTGTTGCTATCAAATGAAATGGCCCTCAAATTTTCTCGCAAGGGGTTAATGCAATTTATTTAAGTTTACAAATGTATTTTTATTTTATTCTTACATTTTATTTTTCTAAGCTTTTTGTTTTTATCTTTTACTTCTAAAATGCCTTTTTATTTTAAATTTTTATTAGTTTAAATTATGTTTTATTTTAAATTTTAATTTTACTGCTTGGGTTGTTAATTTCTTTTTAAATAATGCTATTGTGTTTTTATTTGCCCACTTTTTTTGGGTTTCCTGAATTTTCTTCATCAGTATATAGGTATGTGTGTGCTCAGTTGGTCTGTCGTGTCTGACTGTGACCCCATGGACTGTACTCTACTAGGCTCATCTGTCCATGGAATTTTCCAGGCAAGAATACTGGAGTGAGTTGCCATTTCCTATTCCAGGGGATCTGCCTGACCTAGGGATCGAACCCATGTCTTCTGCATCTCATGCATTTGCAAAACAAATTCTTTACCAGTGCACCGTCTGGGAAGCCATCAGTTTATAAGACTTCCTTGAATTACCTACATATTAATCTCCTGTTGGTTTTCACATGGAAGATACCTTTCTTTAATCTGTTATCCCAACTGCTAACTTTGTATGTCCTTTGGAGAATAGACATTGTTACTTATAATACTGTTCAAGAAAAGGTTTGAAGGCTTTTTGGTAGGAGTGGAGTTTTTCTACCTTATGGTCTGGGCTATTTGATCTTACAAAATGTCCTCGTAAGAAGGTCTCATGGGAAGGGTGTGAGTTCCCAGTTCTCTGTCCTTTGAGCAGATCCCCCTTCCCGTGGGCAATTCTTCCTTGACAAGGGTTTTCAGTCCTGATGCAACGGCCCTAGGGCCTTCCTTGAGGATACTCCTGGAACTCTCAAATGCAGGTGACTCTTCTCTGTCCACCTTCATTCCTGGTTGTCCCTGGGTCACTGCATTTCAGCCGGCACACGTCTATTAAACCCTTGCTGTCAGCCAGACTCTGTCCTTGAGGGCCCCAGACTGATGAAGGTGGCAGGCTCAACAGAGTGAATAGGACAAGTATCAGCTGGATACACCAGCCTCGGGTCAGGGGGAGTTGGCTTGATGTTTTCCACGAGTGGAGCGTCCCACCAATGGCTGACATTCTGCCAGGGCTTCTTTCTCTGAATGGTTTCAATTCTTGGACCATCTTATTCTCTTGCATCAATAATCCTCCCTCCAGCCCCCTCCCTGTTAAAGGAAAAAGAAAGAAACTGGCACTCAGGACGTTTGTGAGTAATGCAGACTTGAAGATTGAAGGTCTGGGGATGCTGCTAAGGGCTCCATCTGCAGTGCAGGTGGTTTCAGGCGTAAGACCACTGAGTCATTCCTGCGGCCTCCTTTCTCCTCCTCCTGTCTGACCCTGCACCACACAGCTCCAGGCCCCTCTCTGTGGGCCTTGGGCTCTGGGATGTGTGACTTTCAGTGGCACTTTTCTACCTTTGGAGAGTCACCAGGCGTGAGGCAGCAGGAAGGGGCCAACAAGCCGTCAGGGAGGTACAGCTCGCAGCAGTTAGGAGCTAGGGCTCTGGTTTGCATCCCACTTGACTCTTTGCTGTGAGTACTCGGGTCAACCACCTTACCTTTCTAAGCCTCAGTTTTCAATCCGTAGCCCAGCTTTGCAAGGCTGTGATGGGTTTGCAGTGATTTAACAGAAGGACCTGATGGCACAGGGTCCTGGATGCTGTAGATATTCAGCAGGCATCAGCCTGGCTCTGCCCCTCTGCAGACCTGGTCCTTCAGAGGGTCTTTAGGAGCTCATAGAGATCAGTATCTCTGGCTGTGGCTGTTTGTCTTGGTTCTAGCCATTAATCCTGCCTTTAAATGGATAAGAAGGATTACAATCCCCATTTTGCAGATGAGAAAACTGATAGCAGCTAACAGTGGGTGTGGAATTTCCCGGCCCTGCAAGCCTAGGTCCCTCCAACTGACTGGGTTTTGGTGTGGTGGAGACAGTACCCCAGGACCATGAGAGGTTTCCTAGGCAAAACCTCTGTCACCTTCTTCCATTCAGCTCCTCCCTGCTGGCATCATACCAGTTTTGAGCACCTACTCTGTGCCAGGTGATTTGTGTGCATTAATTACCTATAACCTCAGGAGATAGGACCCGTTTTACAGAAGAGGAAGGTAGGATCCAGGTGGGTGAGGCCACATGCCCAGGTTTCCACAGCCCCCATCCATCTGGGTTGGAAGCCAAGCTGGGGCTCCGAAGCCAGAGCTCTTATTCACCATGCCAGGAATTACTGAGCTGAACCCAGGGCAGCAATGGGGATAAAGCTGACTCCCATTTGGTGGGTCCTTGGCATATGAACCGGGCATGCTGCTAGGTGCTGTGTAGGTTATTACCTCACTTCATCCTCCAGACAACCCTTTGGTAGCATCATTTTCATTTTGCAGCTGAGATGTGAGGCTCAGAGAAGTGAGAGGGACCCCCCAGGGTCAAGGTTGCAGAGCTGGGATTCAAATTCAGATGTATATGACCTGGACTCCTGCCTGCCCCACGCTGCCTCCCCTCATCTCCTACTTCCTGAGCTGGGCAGTTGGTCTGGAGGCCTGGGCGGGCAGATGCCTGTTCTGTTTTTCTCACCTTCGAGAATGACCGGGGGAGCCATCCAGACAGGGCCTCAGGTATCAGCCCAGCTTGGAGGTGGCGGGTGTGCAGCAGGGGTAGGGAGGAACTGAACAGCAAGATGTGAGTGAGACTTTGTCTCAGTGGCCTGTGAACGTCAAGAGGCCAGCACAGGTCATGGAAGCACGAGCAGAGCCAATGATATGAAGGAGCAGAAGGGATTCAGGCACCTCTGGAGGAGGCTGCAGACTAGATACCATCATGGGATTCTCAGATCAGGTCTCTTTAGAGCTGAGGACAGGGAGCTGACAGCAGCCTACACCAGCTACCTGCTGTACCATGAACTAGACTGCTTACCTTTTAATTCTCATAATTACCCTTGAGCAAGACTTGTCCATCTGCTGCTTACAGCCAATAGCCTGGCCCAAACCCCCTAGATGACCGCAGGCCTCCAACTCAGGCTCCCAGCTCCCACTGCTGCCCCTTCCCATCCATTCTGCTCAGCCCCAAAGGGACCTCTTGATATGCAGACTCTTGTTGGCCTGCACCCAACAAGGTCTTCCCATCTTGCTTCCAGGAAAGCCCAGAACTAGCCTTTTCTGAGCCCAGCACCTTGCTCTGGGCTGATCTGCCTTTCTGACCAGTCTCTGTGTTCTGGCCTCACTGCCCTCTTCCATGCTAAGCCCCTGGACCTTTGTACCTGCTGGTTCCTCTGCCAGGAATACCTTCCTTGTATATCTCAGCGAGTCCTGTCTTGTGGCCGGACCCTCCTCTCCTCTGCTCACTCTGTTTCCTTTCATTCACTTACTGTCACTGTCTCAGATGACCTCTCTCTCTCCTTTAGGATGCAGACTCCATGAGGGGAAGGACTGTCTTGTCCTCTGATGGATCCCCAGTGTCTACAACACTTCTTGGCTCGTAGTAGGTCCTTGATACATATTTGTGGAAGGAACAGGCTTTCCAGTGAGTAGATGATTGCCTCTAGCTTACAGTGAGCAAACTGAGGTCCAATAACAGGCCTGAGGAATGAAGTATGGAACTGGGATCTAAAGGCAGGTTTCTTGGCTTTCCTAGTGGCTCAGATGGTAAAGAATCTACCTGCATTGCGAGAGACCTGGGTTTGATCCCTGGGTCAGGATGATTCCCTGGGGAAGGAAATGGATGCCCACTCCAGCATTCTTGCCTGGAGAATTCCATGGACCCAGGAGCCTTGGCAGACTACAGTCCGTGAGGTTGCAAAGAGTCTGACATGACTTGAGCAACTGACACTTTCACTTTTCCTTTCCCATAAAATAAGAAGTGATAACAGCACCTGCCTTCTTGCTTCTTAAAATGAGGTCTGGAAGCCAGCACCGTCAGCATCCCTGGGGAGCTTTGTCGAAAAGCAGACTCTCAGGCCTCACCTCAGAACTTTAGCATCAGCATCTACATTTGAACCCAAGATCCCTGGGCACTTTGTATGCTCATTAGTTTGGGAAGCCCTGGCTGACCTCACAGAGTGGTTTCTTGAAAATCACATGAGTTCATACACACATGACACCAGGTGAACCACTGTAAAGTGTTAAACCAACAGTACACATCGAGGGGTGGAAGTGCCTGTTTTAAATAAGCAGACCCAGGTGATTTTTTTTTTAATTTTCAATAAGCATAATAAATATCTTCAAAGAGATAGGCTATTTGGTAGTAACTGACAAAATAACCACTTCCCGGGTAGCTCAGAATCCACCTGCAATGCAGGAGACATAAGAGATGTGGGTTCAATCCCTGGGTCAGGAAAATCCCCCAGAGAAGGGAATGGCAACCCACTCCAGCATTCCTGCCTGGAGAACTCCATGGACAGAAGAACCTGGCGGGCTACAGTCCATAGGGTCACAAAGAGTTGGACATGACTGAGTGCCTGAGCACACGTGCAGTAAAATAAGCAGTTATTCTTAAAAGACTAATTGGAGATACAGGGTCTAACAGGAAAATGCATACAGCCTCAGGGGATTCTGATGTGGATTTGATTCTAAGGCTCACCACTGGCTGGGAAACAGCAGATGTGGGTGTGAGCCCTGGCTCCACTACCAGCCTCTGTCTCCCCACCTCCCCAGCTGGTAGAAACCAATGTCTAAGAAGGATTCAAGCAGGGGCTGGGGCAGGGTACTTCCCCACTCCTCCAAGTCCAGGTGGTGGCAAGAGAATCACTCAGAGAGAGCCTGGAGGGGCCTGAAGGACAGGGAAATGGTCATTTGGCCCCCTGGTTGAACACATAGGTACTGATGTGCTCCATGTCATGGAGATAAGGGGAGATGAGCATGGGATGAAGGGAGATTGAATGAGATGCAGAAGGGCGGGATCAGTCCTGGGACAACCTATACTGCCACTGTCTGGCTAATTTCCTGTCTCTATCAAGGTCAAATGGACATTGAAGGAGACTAGCCTTAGCACAGCACAGGAAACCTAGCAAAGCCTTAGCAAGGGGACTTGTTACTCTGTGTGGAGGATTAAAGGAGGCATTGGGATACACTGGCAGTGGGAAGGCAGTGTGGCCTTGAGGTAAGCCTTCATGTTCTGCAGTCACACTGCCTGTGTCAGACTATCCAGTCAGATACCTCTTAGAAAGTCACTTATCTCTTAGTAAGTGACCTCGAGCAAGCAGCAGCATTGCCCTGGACCTCAGTTTCCTCTTTTCTGAAGTGGATATGATCATTGTACCTAGTGAACCATGCAGCATCTCTACATGGAGGGGGTAGCAGCTGTAAAAAAGGACGAGGCAGTGACGTGCAGCATTCGCCAGGATACTTCAGGTGAGCAAAGCAAGGTGCTGAAGAGTCTGTGCAGAGCACTGTGGTTTATCCTTGCCCTCTTGGAGCTCACCTTTCAATGGCGGGAAAGAGATAACAAAAACTCAAACCAACCCCTCACATGTCAGATGGAGATAAGTGCCAAAGAAGAACAAAGCAGGGTGAGACAGGGATGTGCGATGGGTGTGATTTCAGGCAAGGTGGTCAGGGAGGTCTCATGGGGAAGGACATTCCAGTAGAGACCCCAAGGGGGTTGAACCCTGTGGATGAATGTAGGGAGGGCATTCCAGGCAGAGGGAATGGTAAGCGAGTGCAAAGGCCCTGAGTTGGGAGTGGTCTTGGCACGTTTGAGGGACAGCAAAGATGAATGAGGCCAGCACGGCCAGAGCAGGGCAAGTGGCGATTGGGAGGGAATGTAATTGGCGTTGGTGTAGACTGACTTCTGATAGACTGTATGAGGGACAGGACACAAGAAGAAGAGTCAGGGTGACTCCAAGATGTTTGACCACAAGTGGAGTAGCCATTGACCCAAGTGGACAGGAGGGGCAGTTTGGGGTGGGCAGAGGGAGGAAAGTATTAAAAAGTTTCCATTTTGGATGTGTGCCTATTATTACTATATTCTGAGGGTTCTACCCATTAAACCCTCGTGTATTGACACTGTAGCAAGGATTTGCTCTCTGCTTCTTGCCCAAGCTCCCTCCCTGCCACCAACTTATATACAGTGAGTCCCCTACATACAAACAAGTTCTGTTCTCAGAGTGCATTCTTAAGTCCAATTTGTTTGTAATTCCAACAAAGTTAGCCAAGGTACGCAACTAACATAATTGGCTATATAGTACTGTACTATAACAGATTTATTATCCTTTTCACACAGATAATACATAAAAACAAACTCACACAGACAAAAAACCATTTTTAATCTTCCAGTACAGTACCTTGAAAAGCACAGTAGTGCAGTACTACATCTGGCACACAGGGGCTGGCATCAAGTGAAGAGGCGAGAAGGGTTACTGACTGGAGGAGGGAGGGGAGCTGGGAGATGGTGGATGGTCATCAGCCATAGGAGATGGGGGCAAGCTCAGTTTCACTCACACCTGACGCTGATGGCACAGGCTCTGGTTCATTGCTGGATTCAATCCTCCTGCCCCTCTTGAAAAACTGATCCAGTGACATCTGGACAGTAGCTTTTTCTCTCATCATAGATGACACGGTAGCACTGAATTACACTCTGAACAGCTGCTGCAAACTTCATGGACCTTTCTACATTCAGGTCCTGTTTCTCAAAAATGAACAATCTTCTCGAATAAAGAACATCCCCTTGCCATCTCCTGCACTGTGAGCCTCTTCGGCTCTTCAGTTACTTCTTCTTCCCCTTGTCTCTCTTCATCCTTTCTCTAGACACACTGGCATCTTTGAAAGTTCACAGCCTGAAGGTTCATATGTAGGGTATTTCCTGTACTGTCATAAACTCACCTTTCTTAGGAAACCTTTCTTCTGACACAAACCAGTCCTGCTCCAGTTCCCACATCTGCCTCTCCAGAAAACCATCCCTGATGAACTGCAGTCTGAAGCCAGCTCCTGGCTGCCTGGGTCCTTCATTTAGCTCTGAGCTCTGCTGGGCAGACATCATCAGCTTTCTTGGCAATGTATGAACCAAGTTCCCCCAACTAGACTGCAGCTTCCCTGAGAACAGCTTTTGAGAACTTTTATCAAGCCATCATTCATTCATTTAAGAAATAGCAGGCATCTGCAGTGTGCAAGACTGGAAATTTGAAAGGAGAATGAGCCAAGCTGAACCCCCAGCTCTCAAGGGAGCCCCTTGGGGTGCTTCCTGTGCACCTCCCATCAATCAAATGCTAAAATAGTGCTCATTTATCTGCCATGTGCTATGCTAAGTACTCGGCATGGATGAGCTCACAAGTGCTGGGAGGTGGTTTCTACTATTGTCCACATTTTGCAAAAGAGGAGACTCGGATTCAGAATACTGAAGCCATTTGCCTAAGATCACACAGCCAGAAAGTGGGCTGGAAGCTGAGACAGTGTCCCCACACCCCTGCCCCAGTCTCTCCAATCAGGAGTCTTCTCTAGGGCCCATGCCTTGCTGGGGATGATGAAATCTGCTCCCAAGGCAGGAATGTGCCCGGGGGTCCTCTGAGCCAGCCTCCAGTGGCAAAGACTGCCTCCCATATGTGGCGATCTGAGCAGGCAGATGGGAGCCCAGATGTTGTTTATTTCCTCTGGTCATCGGTGACATGCATCTTCCATTGCCAGGCAGGGATAGGAGAATGCACCATCCAGCACTCTCTGTGTGTGGGTCCCCCCCCACACACATGGTTCTGGATCCTTCTCAAGAGCTTGGCCCTCGTCAGGTTGCCCTGCCTTGGGATAGGCGATGGCGGTCTCTTTTTCTTCTTCTCCATCCTCCTCTCCCCCAGGGAGTCCTTCAGGACAGCTGTGTTAAATCCTGTAGTCCCCCATGACACACACTGTTCTCATGCAAGACACACTTCCCTGGGCACACCCCAAATGTGAAGAAACTCTACCTCAAAAATGTTGACATCAAATGAAAAGTTCTGCGCTGATTGCCAAAGCAAGTCTGAGATCACAAACGCCAATAAGGCATGGCGGGTGGTGATAGCAATGTTACTGAGACCCTCGTTAAGTGTCAGGCCTGCTCAGGTCCTCAAGGTTCTCTCAGGTTGGTCAGTGTGATCCCTATTTTACAGGTGGGAAAATTGAAGCACAGGGCAGCTAAGGCACTAGTTCCAGGGGACGTGAACAAGGATAAGGGGAAGAGCTGCTTGAACCCAAGCAGTGTGGCTCTTAACCCTGCTCCACTTTAAAGTAGGAACCTGTTAGCAGTGCAGATTCTCAAGCCCTACCCAGACTTACTAAATCAGCGACTGAGGGGAAGGCTCAGCAATCAGTGATTTAACCAGCCCTCCAGGTGAATCTGATGCATGCCCAAGTTTGGGAACCCCTACTCCGCATTGCCTTCTAATGTGAATGAATGAAGCAGCTGTAAGATACATGGATGATAACACATGGCGCCCAAGGATGATAATACATGGCGGTTGACCTTTGCCCTCAGTGTCAGGGATAATAAAAGGGAGTGGTGGGGACCTTGGCAAACCGGAGAGCATGGGCCCTGTCTGTGGAATTCCAGCCAAGCATTGCCCTGCGGGAATGCAGGCCCGGTGTGTGGGCAAGTATTCATAACTTTTCCAGCTTCTTATGTGAAATCTGATTTTTTAACTGTTAGCGAATTAGTTTTTTTTTTTTTTTTTTTAAGTGTATAGCTGAAGTTCTTGGCTTGGGTATTGAGGATTTGTCAATTTCAGGCTCACTGTGGGCTGCCAAGGAGATGGGCCTGCCTGAGAGACCAGGTAATTTTCAGGATCCTAGATGTCGCCCTGTGCCTTCTGACCCCCTCAAGGAAAGGTGGGCAGGAGGCACAATAATGCAGAAATGACTCTGAATCCACTCAGATCACTAAATGAAAAAGATATAGTGATCACTTGCAAACACTGAACCATTGACTCCCATCAAAACAAGGGGCTTGCGGTCATTCTCAGGATGTGAGTGACCTGAGATTGGGAACCCTTGTTTCAAAGAACACAGGTCATTCTCTGATCCCAACAGAAAGAATAAACTGCTCTCCACCCGAGACCAAAGCTGCCTCCTCTGTCTCTGCCCTGAGCTCTTCACCATCCCAAGGGTGAAAGGCTCTATGCTAAGACTTTTCCATGTATTATACCGTCTGCTTTCATCACATCTGCAAGTTAAGTACCACCCTCTTTCACAGCTAGAATGACTGAGGCCCAGAGAGTTGAAGTACATTTCCCATGATCACTGCCACATTTCGTAACCATTGAGTCCCTAGCACTGGACCTCACAGAGAGTAGGGGCTCACTAGCTATCTGTTGAATGAATGGTTGGATGGATGAATGGATTACTGAACCTTGGTCTAATGCACGTGCTCAGAGTTGTTATAAGCCTGCATCCCTTAGTAAACCACCTACCCCGATGTGATAAAAAGTCTACTGTCATTCTCCATAAGATGGACATCCAAGTCTCAACTTATCCCCTGGCTGCTTGAGGAAAGACAAAGTGACTCCAATGTCATTCCAAGCCCTTCTGGATGCTGGAGCAACACAAGATCATCCTTTCAGGGCCATTGGTACTTTGACTGCGTGAGGATGGTCTTTATGAAGGGAAATACTAAGAGAGATCACATGGGATGTCATCCCCCATGATGCCCCAAGAAAACTCAGGGAGGTTGCAATCAGAGCTCAAATACTGATACTTCAATGAGAAATGTGCCTCAGAGGGGAGAGAGGGCAGTGATGAAGGCCAGCATCCAGTTGAGGTACAGAAGGAGTCAGGGTTTTCAAAACATGTGCCCTAGAACCCCAGTGCCCCTTAGTGTGCCATGTGGTCAGGCTGAGTGGGCAGAGCTTCAGGCCCTCAGCCTTGCTAAAGCTGAGCTGCTCCACCATGACCTGTTGGGCTCCACTTACCTGGTGACCTACATCATTCTGATTGTAATTTTTTTTTGTTTTTTACTTTATTTTACTTTACAATACTGTATTGGTTTTGCCATACATCAACATGAGTCTGCCATGGGTGTACACATGTTCCCAATCCTGAACCCCCCACCCACCTCCCTCCCCATACCATCTCTCTGGGTCATCCCAGTGCACCAGCCCCAAGCATCCTGTATCCTGTATCGAACCCAGACTGGCAATTCATTTCTTATATGATATTATACATGTTTCAATGCCATTCTCCCAAATCATCCCACCCTCTCCCTCTCCCACAGAGTTCAAAAGTCTGTTCTATACATCTGTGTCTCTTTTGCTGTCTCACATACAGGGGTATCATTACCATCTTTCTAAATTCCATATATATGTGTTAGTATACTGTATTGGTGTTTTTCTTTCTGGCTTACTTCACTCTGTATAATCAGCTCCAGTTTCATCCACCTCATTAGAACTGATTCAAATGTATTCTTTTTAATGGCTGAGTAGTACTCCATTGTGTATATGTACCACTGCTTTCTTATCCATTCATCTGCTGATGGACATCTAGGTTGCTTCCATGTCCTGGCTATTATAAACAGTGCTGCGATGAACATTGGGGTACATGTGTCTCTTTCAATTCTGGTTTCCTTGGTGTGTATGCCCAGCAGTGGGATTGCTGGGTCATAAGGCAGTTCTATTTCCAGTTTTTTAAGGAATCTCCACACTGTTCTCCATAGTGGCTGTACTAGTTTGCATTCCCACCAACAGTGTAAGAGGGTTCCCTTTTCTCCACACCCTCTCCAGCATTTATTGCTTGTAGACTTTCGGATTGCAGCCATTCTGACTGATGTGAAATGGTACCTCATTGTAGTTTTGATTTGCATTTCTCTGATAGTGAGTGCTGTTGAGCATCTTTTCATGTGTTTGTTAGCCATCTGTATGCCTTCTTTGGAGAAATGTCTATTTAGTTCTTTGGCCCATTTTTTGACTGGGTCATTTATTTTTCTGGAATTGAGCTGCAGGAGTTGCTTGTATATTTTTGAGATTTGTTGTTTGTCAGTTGCTTCTTTTGCTATTATTTTCTCCCATTCCGAAGGCTGTCTTTTCACCTTGCTTATAGTTTCCTTTGTTGTGCAGAAGCTTTTAATTTTAATTAGATCCCATTTGTTTATTTTTGCTTTTATTTCCAGTATTCTGGGAGGTGGGTCATAGAGGATCCTGCTGTGATTTATGTCAGAGAGTGTTTTGCCTATGTTCTCCTCTAGGAGTTTTATAATTTCTAGTCTTATGTTTAGATCTTTAATCCACTTTGAGTTTATTTTTGTGTATGGTATTAGAAAGTGTTCTAGTTTCATTCTTTTACAAGTGGTTGACCAGTTTTCCCAGCACCACATGTTAAAGAGATTGTCTTTAATCCATTGTATATTCTTGCCTCCTTTGTCCATAGGTCTGTGGATTTATCTCTAGGCTTTCTATTTTGTTCCATTGATCTATATTTCTGTCTTTGTGCCAGTACCATACTATCTTGATGACTGTGGCTTTGTAGTAGAGCCTGAAGCCAGGCAGGTTGATTCCTCCAGTTCCATTCTTCTTCCTCAAGATTGCTTTGGCTATTCGAGGTTTTTTGTATTTCCATACAAATTGTGAAATTATTTGTTCTAGCTCTGTGAAAAATACCATTGGTAGCTTGATAGGGAGTGCATTGAATCTGTAGATTGCTTTGGGTAGTATACTCATTTTCACTATATTCATTCTTCCTATCCATGAACATGGTATATTTCTCCATCTATTAGTGTCCTCTTTGATTTCTTTCACCAGTGTTTTATAGTTTTCTATATTGTAATTTGGCATGAGGAGAGCTACCTCACGTTAACTAGTGACTTTATTTGGGACTATGGAGTGAGCCAAGACTTCAGGGACTAGAAATTGGACTTAGAAGATGCTCAGAAACTCTGACCCTCTGGGCCCCATCAAGTTTTCTTCCCCACCCCCCATCCCTCTGCATTTGATTTCTTTCTTTCTCTCTTTGTGCTTCTGTGTAGTCAGGAGTCTTTGTCTGCAAGATACAGAAAACCATACTCAAAATGGTTTTAGAAGAGAAGAGACTTTATGGACCCTCCCAGGAGTAGATCAGATGCACAGGCAATCTCCTGTGTGGCCTCCGTTCTTGGGACACTCTCCCATCATGTGCTGTCCACGAACTCTGGTCTACATCTTCTCTAATCAAATAGAGTGTAAACACACACACACACAATCCTAAGACTAGCTTCCGTTGAAACACGTGCCTGTGTCTGAACCAATCACTGCAGTCAAGAGGACCTGATGCTGATTGCTCAAGCCCACGTTAGATGCATCTGGACAGAGGTGGTACCACATGAACCTCAAAGTCAGAGATGGGCCTTTGCTAGAAAAGAGTGTTAGTGCCCACCAAAGCTTCTCACACGCGTACACTGGAACAGACCACCCTGCCCTCCTGCAAATGTCCTTAGGTCAAGAGGCCATCCTAAACCATGGTCTGTCCACCCACAGTCAAAATTCTCTAGAAAGATGGTCTAATGGTCCCAGCATGGATGATTTGTCAGGCCTTGGTACAGCCTGTCAACCACTGGCTAGGGAACAGGGTCAAACTGTACAAGCATACTTGCCAGGTCTGATTCTCAGGGAAAGAAGATTGTGAGCAAGAAAAGACACACACAAAATGCCAATTATGTCTATTTTGGTCTTGTTTAAATGTACATTCCTGGGCCTAGAGGCTTTACAAGCCTCCCTGGAGATTCTTATGCATAGTCAAGTTGAGGAGCCATCAAGTCTGGATCTTTCTAAAGCAACATTGTACAAACTCTAGCTGTCATCACTTATTATTCATAAAATTAGCACCAAGTCTCTACATCTGTAACCGTGGGAAAATGGGAGGAACAGCATTGCCCTTTCTAATGAGTTATAGTCAACTACCGCACAATTGCACTCATCTCCCACGCAAGTAAAGTCATGCTCAAAATTCTCCAAGCCAGGCTTCAGCAATACGTGAACTGTGAACTTCCAGATGTTCAAGCTGGTTTTAGAAAAGGCAGAGGAACCAGAGATCAAATTGCCAACATCCACTGGATCATGGAAAAAGCAAGAGAGTTCCAGAAAAACATCTATTTCTGCTTTATTGACTATGCCAAAGCCTTTGACTGTGTGGATCACAATAAACTGTGGAAAATTCTGAAAGACATGGGAATACCAGACCACCTGACCTGCCTCTTGAGAAACCTATATGCAGGTCAGGAAGCAACAGTTAGAACTGGACATGGAATAACAGACTGGTTCCAAATAGGAAAAGTATGTCAAGGCTGTATATTGTCACCCTGCTTATTTAATTTATATGCAGAGTACATCATGAGAAACTCTGGGCTGGAAGAAGCACAAGCTGGAATCAAGATTGCCGGGAGAAATATCAATAACCTCAGATATGCAGATGACACCACCCTTATGGCAGAAAGTGAAGAGGAACTTTTAAAAAGCCTCTTGATGAAAGTGAAAGAGGAGAGTAAAAAAGTTGGCTTAACGCTCAACATTCAGAAAACGAAGATCATGGCATCTGGTCCCATCACTTCATGGGAAATTGATGGGGAAACAGTAGAAAGAGTGGCTGACTTTAATTTTTTGGGCTCCAAAATTACTGCAGATGGTGATCACAGCCATGAAATAAAAAGACGCTTACTCCTTGGAAGGAAAGTTATGACCAACCTAGATAGCATATTCAAAAGCAGAGAGGGACATTACTTTGCCAACAAAGGTCCGTCTAGTCAAGGCTATGGTTTTTCCAGTGATCATGTATGGATATGAAAATTGGACTGTGAAGAAAGCTGAGTGCCAAAGAATTGATGCTTTTGAACTGTGGTGTTGGAGAAGACTCTTGAGAGTCCTTTGGACTGCAAGGAGATCCAACCAGTCCATTCTAAAGGAGATCAGTCCTGTGTGTTCTTTGGAAGGAATGATGCTAAAGCTGAAATTCCAATACTTTGGCCACCTCATGTGAAGAGTTGACTCACTGGAAAAGACTCTGATGCTGGGAGGGATTGGGGGCGGGAGGATAAAGGGATGACAGAGGATGAGACGGTTGGATGGCATCACCAACTCGATGGACGTGAGTTTGAATGAACTCCAGGAGTTGGTGATGGACAGGGAGGCCTGGCGTGCTGCGATTCATGGGGTCGCAAAGAGTCAGACACGACTGAGCGACTGAACTGAACTGAACTGAACTGATAGTCAGTCAGTCAGACAGTTCAGTCGGCATCTCATCCTCTGTCGTCCCCTTCTCCTCCTGCCCCCAATCCCTCCCAGCATCAGAGTCTTTTCCAATGAGTCAACTTTTCGCATGAGGTGGCCAAAGTACTGGAGTTTCAGCTTCAACATCAGTCCTTCCAAAGAATATTCAGGACTAATCTCCTATGTACTCTTGCCTGGCAAATCCCATGGACGGAGGAGCCTGGTAGGCTGCAGTCCATTGGGTCACTGAGGGTCGGACATGACTGAGCGACTTCCCTTTCACTTTTCACTTTCATGCATTGGAGAAGGACATGGCAACCCACTCCAGTGTTCTTGCCTGGAGAATCCCAGGGACGGGGGAGCCTGGTAGGCTGCCGTCTCTGGGGTCGCACAGAGTCAGACACGACTGAAGCGACTTAGCAGCAGCAGCAGCAATCTCCTATGAGTTATAGAGACGTGATGAAAGCCGGAGTGAGGCCATCAGATTCGAAAAGTCAGGGGTGTCATTACAACAGGGAGGCACTAGAGGGCACCCTACCAACGGCTGGGATCAGGGATGCAGCAAGAGGCAGAGCCAACAGCTCTTCAAAGAGGTGGTGATGAATAATGGTAGTTGAGATCCATCACCTGTCCACACACATGCCTGCATGCACACACACTGACACCCTCCCAGGTCAGGGGTGAGTCCTTGTTGGGTTGTTTTTTCTGCAGCATGTTGAAATCTCACTCTACAAATACTGCAGTAGCTCTAATTGGAATTTCTTTGCTATTTGGCTGCCTGACCTTGGGGAAGGCTCCACCTTCTCTGGCCTCTGAGTCCCCAGGGAAGCTGCAGGGATTGGGCTGCGTGATCCCTAAACTCTTCCAAGAGACAACAGCTAATAGGGGTTTCGCTTTGTCACCATCTGCGTTGCTATTACAGTCATTTTTGTGGGCTGCAAGCCTCCCAACCAGGCTGTAAGGTCCCAGAACAGCAGGGCCACGTGTTGCTCATGCCTGCAGCCCCAGGCTCTGCCTGACACAGAGGAGGCCCTGAGCAAATGCGCCAAGTGGCAGTGTGGTGCTGACTGACGTGGGTCCCTGCACCACTGATTCTGGGGGATGCTGGGTGTGTCATTTCACCTCTTTGAGCCTCTGTTTCTTTAGTTCCAAAATGGGTAGTACCACCCACGCCTGTATCAGGCTGTCTCCAACCACAAACTCAGTTTTCAGGAAATACCCTTCTGTTTCTCTGTCATTGAACATAATTTCTAATCTGAGTCCTATTTTGCCAGGTGGCAGAGATCACCTCAAGCCAACAGAGGGTCTCTTTGCCCTTTGTTGGTGGGGTCACATCGCAGGGCCAGTGGGCTTACATAGTGCCAAGGTAACTAGTTTATTAAACAAGCTGAACTTGGTGAGGTATAAACATGCAACAGTTTCATGTTTCCCTAATCTCTGCCTCTATGAAGCTGCCTGGCCCTTTCCTGTCCCTTAATGACACCCAGTTACTTTCTGACTCTCCCCAGCTCCACCTACCCAGTGGTCTACCATCCTGCCTCTTGCTGAGGCACCTGCCAGAAACCAGCCTTCTTGGGTGAGGCTTCTTGAGCCTGACTTCTCCTGGGGAGACTTGCCACTGAGAACCCTTCATGCTGGCCATGAAGGATGTGCAGTTTCTTCTGCTGCCTCCCCCTCAGCTTGGCCCTTCCCTCTCCTGGTCTCTTTTCTGTGCTCAAAGTGGTGTTGGAAGGAGCAGAGCCACACAAGCTAACATCCAACCGGGGTGTGAGGTGCGGGTCACCCCCTTTATGCAGGCAACAGTGTCTGTGAAGGGTACCCTTGCATCTCCTCTCACTTGGTTTGGGGGTTTGGGAAGTGAGGGAAAGCCACAGCAACCCCGTCTTCCCCAAGTTGATAGCTCCTAACTCTCCTGAGCCCTCCTGTCTTGGTGTCAGCATGATCAGAGGTAGTCGGACGGCAGAGACTCCCTGTAAGCCCTGGAGGAGCTTTCTTCCTAGGGTATTTCTCACCTTTTTCTCCCCAGCTTTGGTTGCCACTTCTGGAACAAAAAGTTCCTTCCCTTTACTTGCTGTACTTGAGGATGTTGGGAGCCCTTGATAATGGTGTCAGTGAGGAATGGGGTATTGTTCACAAAGGCAGCAGGGAGACAAGAGTCTTCTCTCACCCCCTCACGCATGTGCACCACAAACACACTCAAAAATACACACTGTATTAGTGAAGATTAAATATGCCAGTGAGTGACCGAACTTTTAATCTTGTTTCTCCAACATCTTTAACACATGATCCAAAATAGATGCTTGTGCTCCAGCTCTCGTGTTCACATTCCATCCAACAGGAAGGATCAGGGGATGACAAAGGGCACGCCCCTGCCCTTTAAGCTTTCTAGAAGTTGCACACACACTGCTTTACCTTATAACCTACTAGCCAGGGTTTGGTCACATGACCAAAGTCACATGATATAGTTGCATCAGAAGTGCAGTCATTTGGATGGCCACGTGCTCAATTACTGTTCTATCCCAATGAGACAGTCTGAGCTGCTGACACATGTGGTTTCACTATGTCTCTCTCCCTTTCCCCACCCTCCATCCTGGTCTGGCTGGCAGCGGGCACTGGTCTGGGGGGCAACTGCACAGGCTGTGTTATCTGCTCAGAGGAGAACGGCTGCTCAACCTGCCAGCAGAGGCTCTTCCTGTTCATCCGTCGGGAAGGTATCCGCCAGTACGGCAAGTGTGTGCACGACTGTCCCCCCGGCTACTTTGGCGTCCGAGGCCAGGAAGTCAACAGGTGCAAAAGTATGTGGCCCCTCCCATATCTTATGCTAGCACTGCGCTCCTGCGCACTCCTGGTCCACATCCCACCTCTCACCTAACACAACAGCCCCTGGGGAAGTAGCGTATGCCTGAGCCCAGACTCAGATATATGCTTGCTTTCAGGCTGGCTCTGAAGCCCTAAGCAAGCTAGTGCCCTCTCTGAGCTCAACACTAACAACAGGGCAGGGAACTTCCACCTCTACCCTTGTTTGCTCTGTGGCCTTTGGCATGCTACTCACTCTCCCTGGGCCTAGCTCAATGGGAAAAGGAGTCCTAACTCCTAACTTTGGTTTTCACTGTGAGCTGGGCAAATCATGACTATCTTTGAGCTTTCGTGGAAATGGAGTAGGGAGTCCTTGCTCGCAGCCCAGATTCACTGTGTGACTTCAGGCAAGGTATTTGCTCTCTCTGAGCCTCAGCTCAAATGATAAAGAGAATCAAAATAACTATGTTACCTTGGACATGACACCTGCCCCCACTGAGCCTGATGGTTACTCAAATGAGAAAAGGAGTTCTGAAATGCAGCCCCATTTGTGGACAAGTTTGGGATTCAAATGAGATGTTAGTCTCTCAATTGTGTCCGACTCTTTGTGACCCCATGGATTGTAGTCCACCAGGTTCCTCTGTCCATAGAATTTTCCAGGCAAGAAAACTGGAGTGAGTTGCCATTCCCTCTCCAGAGACACACTGAATCCGGACCCCAGTGCTACAGAGCTTGGGTCACTCAGAGGCCCTGCCCAGTCCTGGGCAGTCCCAGAGGGTCCCCTCCCCAGGTAGCTCCCCTCACCAAGGCTGGTCCTGGCTGTATTACAGAATGCGGAGCCACATGTGAAAGCTGCTTCAGCCAGGACTTCTGCATCCAATGCAAGAGGCGGTTTTATCTGTACAAGGGAAAGTGTCTGCCCACCTGCCCGCCAGGCACTGCGGCCCAGCAGAGCACACGGGAGTGCCAGGGTGAGTGGGGGCATCCTTGCCCTGCCCTGTCCCCTCCCTCTCTGGAGCAGAGGCTGGTAAGGGGTGTCAAGAGACCTGGAAGAAACTGTAGCAGAAAGTCACGTGATGATGGGAAACCCAATGCAATGTCAGGGACTCACAGGAACCCCTCAATACACTGGACCCATCATAGGCACCACTGTGATGGTTACTATTACTGTCAACATCTACATCATTATTATTGCCAAGGGCGGCTGCAGAGCCCAGAAGAAGAGTATTGCTTTTGGAATAAGACCTGGGTTCAAATGCTATCTCTAAAAATCCCCCATTAGTGAACCTGAGCAAATCAGTTAAGCTCTCTGTCCTTCAGTTTCTCCAAATGTTAAGAAAATTACAATAGAAGATAAAATCTACTTCATGGGAGAGGGTTGTTATAAGGGGTAGATTAATATACTTTAAAGTACTTAATACAGTAGCTGGCAAAGTAAGTGCTCAATATATGTCATTGTTATTGCCTGTCATATTAGTTGTTGTGACTGCTCTGTTTTCCCCCTACTCCTTTCAGATTCCTGTGTGAGCACCGCTTCTGTGATCTGTCCTTTTACGAGGCTCTTTGCCAGTGTTCTCACCTGAATCACGTATCTCTGCCCACACAGTCTCTCTGGGCTCATGTTCACGATCATTCCAAACACTGATGGCTCCTAACTCGCTCTCCTCAGCTTCATTTTCTCACAGGCAGCAGACTCACATCCTCACCTGCCCTGTGGGTGCCTTCTTCCCTCCGTGCCCATCCCCAGCCTGGTGCTTCCTCTGGGCTTCCTCCATCAGTGACCTGCTCCACCACCCACAGGCTGGCCATTCTGGAAGCCTGCACATCACCGTGGACTCTTGCCTGTCACCCTACATCCAATCCAATCTCGTTCATCCACTCAGGAAATATTTGCTAGAGCAGCTTCTACGCTCCAGGCAACTTTCCAAGTTGCTGAGGGCGTATTAGTGAACAATGCAGACAAAGGTTCTGCCCTTGTAGACATGACATTTTACAAGGGAGACAGAAGATGCACAAGAATAAATACAGATGTTAGGTGGTTAAAAAAAAAAGAAGAAAAAGAAAGAAAGAAAGAAAAACTTTGGGGGAAATGAAGCAGGATAAAGCTCCTGAACTTGCCCCAGCCTTCCTTTCCCTTTTCCCCACCCTACACCCAAACATGCCGTTCTCTCCCCACTCTCTGCCCATTGCTAGGATCTTGGCCACAGCCTCTTGCCCATATGCCTGCCTCCAGTCTCACTGCCTGCAGCCCACACTGTCTCTCGTTACAGAAGCCAGAGCGATGATCTGAGAATGACAATCCGATCAGGTTTCTCTTCTGCTCCAGGCCCCTCAGCGGCTCCCATTTTTCCCCAGGCTGTGGGCAATGTGGTCCCCGCCTGCCACCTCTCCAACCCTATCAGGTTTTTCCTCCCCCAGTTGAGTCTGTGCTCCAGCTTCCCCACGGAGGGCAGAGTCATCCGGGGATTTCGCTTGAGATGTTTTCGCTTGAGATGTTTCTTTCAACTATGGGCTTTTCTGGTGGCTCATATGATAAAGAATCTGCCTGCAATGCAGGAGACCCAGGTTCAATCCCTGGGTCAAGAAGATCCCCTGGAGCAGGGAATGGCCACCCACTCCAGTATCCTTGCCTGGAGAATCCCATGGACAGAGGAGCCTGGCGGGCTACGGTCCTGGGGTCAACAAAGAGACACGACTGAGCGACTTAACACTTTTACTTTCATTTCTTTCAGCTGGAGCACTTGTCCTTCCTGCCCCTCCCTGAATCTGGCTGACCTCCCCATGCCCACTTCAAGACTCAGATCAGGAGTCTTCTCCTCTAGGAAGCCCACCAGGTGGCTCAGGAGGGGGCCCCCTGGTCTCCTACTGCTGCCGAGGCTTACTCAGGTCTGGACAAGCACCCTGCCCTTCCAGCCCCACTGCTGTAGATGGTGAGCTCTGGGAGGCAGACCGGGGCTGTGCCTTCCCTGCCTCACCCGGGCACCCCGCACAGCAGGGGGCACATGGCAGGTACGCAGTCTGTGCTTCCCAGATGAATGCGTCTGTGAAGGACCGTAGTTCCAGGGTCTGGAGACCTGGTTACTGGGCCCTGCTGGATCTTGAACACTTGCTGTTCTGCTGTGCAAGCGCCTCTTTTCCCTAGTTGTTGTTCAGTCTCTCAGTCGTGTCCACCTCTTTTCTGACCCCATGGACTGCAGCACTCCAGGCTTCCCTGTCCTTCACCATCTCCTGGAGCTTGCTCAAACTCTGTCCCTTGAGTCAGTGATGCCATCCAACCATCTCATCTTCTGTCGCCCCCTTCTTATCCTGCCGTCCATTTTCCCCAGCATCTGGGTCTTTTCCAATGAGTCTGCTCTTCGCATAAGATGGCCAAAGGATTGGAGCTTCAGCTTACCCCTTACCTGCTCTAGGCCTCCGTGTCCTAATCTGCAAAGTGGAGGTATTAAGAGCTGCCCTATTCTCTGCCTACCTTTCTAGGACTCTTAAAAGAACCAAATGTGAAAGAATGCTATATATTATATATTCATATATTAAAAAAAATTACTCCCTACCTTTTCTGTCCATGACTTCATTTTCCCTCACAACAGCACAGCGTAACTCCCACCTCCTAAAGCTTATCAGAGGCACATGATCAGGTTCAGATACCAGGTCTTGGCCCTGAGGGCCTCCCAGCCAACCTTGCAGCCTGTCTCCTGTCCCTCCCATCCTGAACCTTCCCTCTGTCCCTCACTACAGCATCCTCGTGCCCCACACAGGATGGCCAGGCCTCCAGGGCTGTGCACACCTACCTGGGATGCACTGCTTTCCGCTGCTGCCTGATAACTTTGCTCTTCCTCTGGCTCCTATGTCACCTCCTCAGGGAAGCCTTCCCCTTTAAAGCCACACAGTCGGTCACTCGGGCTTCTGGCCCGCCACAGCCTGCGTTTGCATTAGTACCGCTATCATCCCGGGATCTCATGAGTAGCTGTTTAAACGTTCCCCTTTGGCTCCTTAATGAGAGCCTGGGACTCTAACACATGGAGATGGTGTCTTCAGGGAGCTGAACCCCTCAGACCCTGCACTTGGTCTGCGGGACACTCACTGCCAACTGACCCCATCTGTCTGTCTGTCTCCCCTCCCCTCCCCCAGAGGAGTGTGAGCTGAGCCCCTGGGGCAGCTGGAGCGCTTGTACACACAACGGGAAGACCTGTGGCTCGGCCTGGGGCCTGGAGACCCGCGAGCGGGAGGCTGGCCGGGCCACGCGGGAGGAGGCAGCCGCCTGCCAGGTGCTGTCTGAGTCAAGGACGTGCCCCATCCGGAGGCCCTGCCCAGGAGGTGAGCACCAGGGTGGGCGTGGTGGGCAACAGGCAGGGCATAGTGACTGCAGGACCCAGACCCCACAAAGCATCCCTGTAGGGCTGCCTGAGAGCTTCGCTTGTGGCTCAGATGGTAAAGAATCCATCTGCGATGCAGGAGACCTGGGTTCAATCCCTGGGTTTGGAAGACTGCCTGAAGGAGGGCATGGCAGCCCATTCCAGTATTCCTGCCTGGAGAATCCCCATGGACAGAGAAGCCTGGTGAGCTACCGTCCATGGGGTCACAAAGAGTCGGAGGCAACTGAGTGACTCAGCACAGCACAGCCCGAAGGCCCCCACTAGCCACAGCTTCCTGTGTGTTGAGCATTGCCCTCCCCAGCATCCACCTGCAAGGGTCAGCCTCAGACCCTTTAGGAAGATCAAGCTTGTCCTTTCCAGCAGGAGTTTGAAACCGCTTCAGACTGATACCTCTTATAATGAAGGACTTGGGACACCCCCTTGATGCTCTGAAACAAAGTTATGAATAATGTGACCCATTTGCACTGGTCATTAAAAAAGAAAAATCAGCATAGTACCTAGCTGGGCTTCCCAGGTGGCACTAGTGGGAAAGAACGTGCCTGCCAATGCAGGAGATGGAAGAGATGAGAGTTTGATCCCTGGGTCGGGAAGATCCCCTGGAGGAGGGCACGGCAACCAACTCCAGTATTCTTGCCTGGAGAATCCCATGGACAGCGGAGCCTGGTGAACTACGGTCCATGGAGTCACAAAGAGTCAGACACAGCTGAAGGGACTTAGCATGCACCCACGCCTAGTGCCTAACTATAAGGAGAAACAAATTTCATTATGGCCGTGCTTGGGTCCAACACACCAGAGTATTGACTGAAGTAACATCACAGTGAAGGCGGTAGCCGTCCACAGTCAGGGCCTCAGGCACCACCATGTTGCCATCAGAGACGCTGTTTCCCAAATGGCAACTCTGTAAAGTCCAACAAAGCTGTCTCACCTCCTGATTGACAGCACATTGGTGGCCCTAGAATAGTCAGCAACAGGACAAGTGTTCCACAGCACTTGGCATACATTCACACACGAGACAGAGTTTGGCTCTGAGCGAGCTGATTTCTCGCTACGTGAAGCTAGGGCAGCCATTAGGGAACTGGATGGGATGAGCCTTCTTCCAGGGGGACTATCCCATACATGGTGGGCAGCTGGGGACAGGGGATGAGTTTGAGATGGGACCAGAGAAACGAAGAGACCCCAGACCTGGGGAAGCACCCAGCAGCTCCTGTAGAAGAGTGTGGGGCCAGTGATGCAAGAAGATGGCCTGGATGTGTAGACACTTTTAAACCAGAAATTTAGGGCTGTCCTTGGTCCCACCAGATTACCTGATAGCTCAGTTGGTAAAGAATCAGCCAGCAATGCTGGAAACCCCAGTTCGATTCCTGGGTCGGGAAGATCCACTGGAGAAGGGATAGTATTCTTGGGCTTCCCTGGTGGCTCAACTGGTAAAAAAAAAACCACTTGCAATGCAGGAGACCTGGGTTCAATCCCTCAGTTGGGAAGATCCCCTGGAGAAGGAAAAGGCTACCCACTCCAGTATTCTGGCCTGGAGAATTCCATGGACTGTATAATCCATGGGCTTGCAACGAGTCGGATACGACTGAGCAACTTTCACTTTTTTGCTCCCACCCATGCCTCCGTCTTCTTGCTTGTTGATAATCTCTCACAACAGGAACAGCATTCCAGGCAGAGGGCACAGCCAGTGTGAGGGTGTGGCAGTGGATGAAGCTGCCAATGACCGGGATGGTGTGACCAAGGGCGGGGGTTGGGGTACAGGCCACGGAGACGACATGGTCTTTTGCTCCAGGTGAGCCAGGAGTCACTCAAAAGTAATGCCCAGAACTCCAGCCTAGGCTGTGCCTCTGAGTAAGCGAGGGCCCTCCTGGGCCTCAGTTGCCTCACCTGAGAAATGGGAGTTGTTTGTGTGTTTGTGTTAGATACTCATACCAGCTCCATGGGGGGCGGGGGGCACAGTGGGGTCAGGATTCCCCGGCAGGTCTGGGGTTTGCATCCACTCCCCACGGTGGGAGAGCCAGTGGGTACAGACCCCAGTGACGGCATCATATGGGGCATCCAGGCTGCCCTTGCCTCCCGGATATTCTGGAAATGAGATACAAAGGGCACCTGGAGCCACAGCTGGCAACAGCGGGAGCATCAGCCAGATGCGGCTGTCACTGTTGTTTGAGGGCAGAGCTGGGCCGGGTGGAGCCCCACAAGTCAGTGCCCTCTTCAGCCCCTAAGGAATTGAGAGTGTCCGGTTTAGGGTACGTGAGGCTGCCGTCCCAACTCTCAAAAGGAGTGGTTGTCAGGTCAGCACCCCTGTGTCATTCCGAGCCTGCTGCGGGGAGGAGGGGGGATACCCCTCGGCTGTCAGGATGGCCTCAGCAACAACCCTCTGTGCTCTTGTTGCAGAGAGAAACCCCAATCGGAAGGGCCAGAGAGAGCGGCGCCCGCGCAAGGACCGGAAGCTGGACGGCAGGGGGGACAGGAGGCCCCGTCCAGCGCCCACCTAGGCGCCCAGCCCGCAGCCAAGGCGCAGGCCACTTCAAGAGTTCGCTCTCACCCCTTCACTCTCTAGCTGTTCCCCCTCCTCTCCCTTCCTTGTTCTCTTTTTCTCACTCACATCTCCTCTCTCTTTTCTCCTGTATTTCCTACATTTCTGCCACCTCGGTTTTCCCCTCCTTCCTACCCTTCCTTTCTCGTTTTTCTTGCTTTCCTTTTATCTTTTCCTTTCCTCCTGTTTTTCTTCACTGTGTCACCCGCCCCCACCATGCACACACTAAGACAGAGACCAACTCCTGTGTACCCCGACCCCTCCCCAACTCCTCACTCTCTATTCCTCCTTAAAGAAAGTGCACCTCTTTTTCTAGGTCTTTCCCTGACCCTCCTCAGCCCCATTGCAGAGAAGGTATTTCTAAGAGCGAGGCCCAGGCCACAGCCCAGGCAGGCTTGTTGAGTCCTGAGAGCCCTACTTCCACTTCTGAGGAGACTCCAGAACCCAGAGTTATGGGTGCCTCCAGCTCTAGCCAATCCCTAGAGGCATCTCCACAGCCCGCAGCTTCCCTGGGAAGCCCCTGGAAGAGGATCCGTGGGCTTCCAGATATCCCAGCTGGCCATGGAGGAGCCGTGACAGGGCCTCTGGCTGGACAGCCAAACTTGTACCGAGTCTACCCTTCTGGAAGCTGCCTGCTGCACGCATCAGTGCTCCCTCAGCACCCTCCCTCTCAAGGTGCCCTGACCCCTGCTTCCCGAGCCCCTGGTCACCTATGTCCTGCGTCCCAGCTCATTCTAGAAGAGGCCATGCAGGCTGAAAGGAACTTCGAGAGTCTCCAGGCCACTCCATTCCCTCCAGCTCCTCCTGCTTTTGTACCTCTGAGGAGACTGAGGCTGAGAAGGGACTTGTCCAAGGTCACCCAGGGATCCCATGGGCTGTACCTTCCACTAGCTCACTTGCTCAGCACACCCACAGCTGCAAGGTCGCCTTGGGAGCCTTGGGGAGGGGAGGAAGGAAGTTGTCGTGTCAGGAGTAAGGGAGGATTCCCCTCCTCACCCCTGACACCCCAGCCTGTGGCACGCCCCCCAACCGCCAGCCAAGGGCATACACCAGCAGGAAGAGCAAGACAGGGCATCTCCTCACTGCCTGGCATTCCACCATCTAGGGCCTCTCTTTTCCTTTGCTCTCCTAACTCCCCGGAAAGTGGGGCTTCCTGCATTGGCATTGCCCGCAGCCAAGAACAAGGAGAGAATGAGGCCCCAGGGCCCCAGGGTGGCCTGGGAACAGGAGTGTCAGCAGGATGGAGGAGAGGCTGAAGGTGATGGAGAAGGACAGCCCCACCCAGAGACAGCACCCACCCTCAGGCTCCCCTCCCCCCGGCACAGGCAGATCCCCATCACTGCCTCCAGCAGACTCTGGGGGCCCTGTCCCCCAAGGCCTCACTCTTTGTCTCCCTGAGGTCCTCAAGAGCCCCTCGCCTGCCAGTCCACTAGCTTCTCTTCTGCAAAAGTTTGTGCCTCTGAAATGCTCTGTTGTTGTTTCAAGACCCCACTTTTTTTTTTTTAATAAAGGGAAAAGAAACTCACAGATGCTTCTTGGGCATCAAGTGGTGTTGCAAAATCATGATCCTGATGAATTTGAAGTAATCAAACCTAAACCATGTAGGGTGGTTTTTTCTGGAATGAGGACCAGGGTGTGTAAGAGACTGGGTGGGGAATGGACCCTCAGCCCCTCCAGGCCTCTCACAAGAAGGGGGCTCAGCCAGAGGCAGACGAGAGCTGTGCTCCCCTACTCCTGTACCTCTCAGCCCCAAGATAACAGGAGAGGCCCCAGGAACGCATCTGCGCCCTGTATGACATGTCTGGACGGTCAGGGACACCTAGGAGGTGTGACAGTTCCACAGAGCTGTCTAAACTCCCTGAGCTGCTGTTGGCGGGAGCGGAGGGTGGGGTGGGGGTGGCGGTTAGCACTGGGAGGCACAGGTCCAAGTCTCAGCTTGTCACCGGGAATCAGTGGGGTCAAGGCCAAATCATTTCCTCATTCTGGACCTCAGTACCCCCTTTTGATGGATGAAGAGGAGGCATAACTGGGTTAAATCCATTGCCTAACCTGGGGGAGGGGTCTTCTCAGGTGGCTCAGTGGTAAAGAATCCACCTGCCAAACCGGAGATGCAGCTTCCATCCCTGGGTGGAGAAGATTCCCTGGGGTAGGATATGGCAACTAACTCCAGTGTTCTTGCCTGGAAAGTCCCAGGGACAGAGGAGCCTGGTGGGCTACAGTCCATGGGGTCGCAAAGAGTCGGGTATGACTGAAATGACCAAAGAGCAACAACAAAAACCTAGATGGCCTAACAGCACTTTCTGGTGCTTCCTAAAAATTCAGATTTCAGGGCCCTGCCCCAGACTTAACTAATTGTGAACAAATTTAGGAGCAGACAGTGAGAGCAAATTGACTACGCCAAATCCTTTGACTGTGTGGATCATGACAAACAGTAGAAAACTCTTAAAGAGATGGGAATACCAGACCACCTGACCTGCCTCCTGAGAAATCTGTATGCAGGTCAAGAAGCAACAGTCAGAACTGGACATGAAACAACAGACTGGGTTCCAAATCAGGAAAGGAGTATGTCAAGGCTGTATACTGTCACCCTGCTTATTTAACTATATGCAGAGTACATCATGCGAAATGCTAGGCTGGTTGAAGCTGGAATCAGATTGCCAGGAGAAATGTCAATAACCTCAGATATGCAAATGACACCACCCTTATGGCAGAAGGTGAAGAAGAACTAAAGAGCCTCTTGATGAAAGTGAAAGAGGAGAGTGAAAAAGTTGGCTTAAAACTCAATATTCAGAAGACTAAGATCTTGGCATCTGGTCCCATCACTTCATGGGGAATAGATGGGAAACAATGAAAACAGTGAGAGATTTTGTTTTCTTGGGCTCCAAAATCACTGCAGATGGTGACTGCAGCCATGAAATTAAAAGATGCATGCTGCTTGGAAGAAAAGCTATGATCAACCTAGACAACATATTAAAAAACATAGGCATTACTTTGCCAACAAAGATCCGTCTAGTCAAAGCTATGGTTTTTCCAGTAGTCATGTATGGATGTGAGAGTTGGACTATAAAGAAAGCTGAGTGCCAAAGAATTGATGCTTTTTAACTGTGATGTTGGAGAAGATTCTTGAGAGCCCCTTAGACTGCAAGGAGATTTAACCGTCAATCCTAAAGGAAATCAGTCTTGAATATTCACTGGAAGAAGCTGAAGCTCCAATACTTTGGACACTCAATGCGAAGAGCTGACTCATTTGAAAAGACACGGATGCTGGGAAAGATTGAAGGCAGGAGGAGAAGGTGACGACAGAGGATGAGATGATTGAATGGCATCACCGACTCGATGCACATGAGTTTGAGTTAGCTCTGGGAGTTGGTGATGGACAGGGAAGCCTGGCATGCTGCAGTCTATGGTGTCACAAAGAGTTGAACACAACTGAACTGAACTGAAGTGAGTGCGAACATTCATTCCAAGACCAGACTGGGGGTGAGGGACATTCTCAGATGACTTCCAGTCCCAGATTACTAGGTCTAAAGTTGAGTTGACTGCACTTCTGATTCTGATCTCAAGGAGTAATCTGATTCTACAGAGTTGATATTCTACATGGAGTTTTCTGATAAGTGTCAAATTCTAGGATTTTGAATGTTCTAAATTCCAAAATTCCAAGACATGAAGACAGGAATGGATAGTTCCAGTCCTGCTATCCTCTGACTATATTCTTGGCCTCAGAGGACCTGGTTCTCTGCCCCACCCAACTAGGGGCTACAGACAAGATTTTTTCTAAACGTTTTCAAGTTAGGAGATGAAGTTTCTTCAGGGCCTAAACCCCTCCTGCAGCCTTTGGGTCTCGGGCAGTTCATTGCCCCTCCACCCCAGCTCTGGTTGGTGTTCAGTCGCTGTCATCTCCAACTCTTTGCAACACCATGGACTGCAGCACGCCAGGCTTCCCTGTCCCTCACCATCTCCCAGAGTTTGCTCAAACTCATGTCCATTGTGTCCCTGATGTCATCCAACCATCTCATCCTCTGTCGTCCCCTTCTCCTCTTGCCCTCAATCTTTCCCAGCACTAGGGTCTTTTCCAGTGAGTTGGCGCTTTACATCAGGTGGTCAAAGTATTGGAGCTTCAACTTCAGCATCAGCCCTCCCAATGAATATTCAGGGTTGATTTCTTTTAGGATTGACTGGTTTGGTCTCCTTGTAGTTCAAGGGACTCTCAAGAGTCTTCTCCAGCACCCCAGTTTGAAAGCTTCAATTCTTTGGCATTCAGCCTTCTTTATGGTCCAGCTCTCATATTCGTACATGACTACTGGAAAAACCAGTTTTGACTATACGAATCGGCAAAGAGACATCTCTGCTCTTTAATACGCTGTTGAGGTTTGACGTCGCTTTTCTTCCAAGGAGCAAGCATCTTTTAATTTTGTGACTGCAGTCACCATCCACACTGATTTTGGAGCCTAAGAATACAAAGTCTGTCACTGTTTCCACTTTTCCCCCATCTATTTGCCATAAAGTGATGGGACCAGATGCCATGATCTTAGTTTTCTGAATGTTGAGTTTTAAGCCAGTTTTTCACTCTCCTCTTTCACTTTCATCAAGAAGTTCTTTACTTCTTCTTCGCTTTCTGCCATAAGAGTGGTCTCATCTGCGTATCTGAGGTTGTTGATATTTCTCCTGGCAATCTTGATTCCAGCTTGCAAGTCATTCAGCCCGGCATTTCACATGATGGACTCTGCTTCTAAGTTAAATAAGCAAGGTGACAATATTCAGCCTTGACAATCTCAGCAGCCTCACCCACAGTCTCCCCAGAATTTAGGCCCTTTCCTTAGAAGAAGACTCTCCCAGGTGACCACCTCTTACAGATCAAGCTCAGAGAGAAGCTCAGAAACTGGTGGGGCCACCCAGCAAGAGAGGGCATTCAGACAGAGTACATGGGGAGGTTCTGGGGGATGGCCCCTCCGGATGCTACCCAGAAGGAGAGAACAACAGTTTAGCCCAAGTTTAGGCTCCCCTACCTAACCCCTGTAGGCCCCACTCCAGAAAGGCCCACTAAGGCTGTCTCTCCAGGCCGCGTCTCTGCATGGCCTGTGCTCACTTCATATATCTGCCTGACCAGGCACCACGGTGCTTGTTCTACCCGCCTTCTGTCACTAGAGGGCGACGCCCAACCAGAAACAGGCTTGCAACAGACCACCAGTGGCAACGGGATTAGTGGCATTCACACAGCTCCAGAGGATCGGATGTGAGGTCCAGAGCCCAGGCCCTTTCTCACACAGAAGGGAAACAGACTCAGCAGAGGACGCTCACCCAACATCCCATAGCCAGTCTCCATGACGGTGGCAATTCTGATCCTCCTGCCAAGACTCACAACATCCCCACCCCACCCCCAACTCCTGGAGCTTCATAGTCTCCATTTCCATTTCCACGTGTATGAAAACCATGCTATTGGTCGTTCTGGCTCAGGAAATCTGCTTTCTTATAACCAAAAAAAAAAAAAAAAGTAATAACACTCAGTTCAGTTCAGTTCAGTCACTCAGTTGTGTCCAACTTTTTGCGACCCCATGAACTGCAGCATGCCAGGCCTCCCTGTCCATCACCAACTCCCGGAGTTCACCCAAATTCATGTCCATCAAGTTGGTGATGCCATCCAGCCATCTCATCCTCTGTCATCCCCTTCTCCTCCCGCCCCCAATCCTTCCCAGCATCAAAGTCTTTTCCAATGAGTCAACTCTTCGCATGAGGTGGCCAAAGTATTGGAGTTTCAGCTTTAGCATCAGTCCTTCCAATGAACACCCAGGATTGATCTCCTTCAGAGTGGACTGGTTGGATCTCCTTGCAGTCCAAGGGACTCTCAAGAGTCTTCTCCAACACCACAGTTCAAAAGCCTCAATTCTTCGGCAATGCTAATAACAAGAATATCTTCTATGTGTTGAGCACCTACTGTGTGCCAGACACTGATAAGTGTTTTAGGGGCAGTATCTCATTTTCTTTACTTTCCTCCCCTCAGTATAGATTATATTAACTCCCATTTTTCTGCCTGCCTCTTATGCACATATATTTTCACATCCTTTATCTCCTGCCACCTTCTTGGCATCCCTGAAAACAGTTTATAGAAGAGGAAATTGAGGCTCAAGTTAAAGTCATTCAGAAGTCATTGATCTCATTTCTTTATCCACCCGGTAAATACGCATAAAGTGCCTGCTGTGTGCCTGGGACTGTGCTGGGTGTTGGTGCTAAGGACCCAGATCTTGTCCCTGGATCTTTCAGCCTGTGGACAAGTCCATACAATGGTATGATAAGGCCCCTCCACAGGGAACAGGATCTAGGAGGAGGGACAGCAAATCTGGGAGCTCCACTTCCAGGACCAGAGAGCCAAGCTGGGAACTGACGAATGAGGAGGTGTGAATGTGATGGACGGGGAGGGTCCCAGCTCAAGGAAACAGGAGGTGCAGAGAGGCCTGGAGAGGAAGCTGCTCGTGGGGGTGCCAGGCCCAGAATTCCTAAGGCTCTTAGGCTGTTAGACCTTGGAACATGGGGACACAGCCCTGGGACCTGCTGGCTCCCCACCCTGCCCCCCGTGACTCCCAGCCTCACCTTTAGCAGTGCTTTTCCATTCAGCCTGCCACCCACAAGGCAGAATGTCATCCAGCCAGACCTGCCACTAAAGAAGCCATCTCCAGAGCGGGCCCCTCAGCCCTGGCCTTTCTAGCCCCAGCTGTAGCATCTTCCCAGCCAAGGCCCTGGCAGTGGTAAGCCAGCCCTGCTCTGTTCTGTCTGGACTCCGATCCTCAGAACTCATGAGCACAGAAAAATGGTTGATGCTTTCCACCTCTCAGGTTGGGAGGTTTTGTAGCAACAGACAATGGAAACAGGGGTTGACTGTGTCACCTCTCTCCTAGGGTGGAGGGACAGACAGCAAGGCCACTAATCCCATCCCCATCACTGAGCCTTTAGGCAAGACCCTCTGGTTTTCTCACTCCAGTATTCATGCCTGGAAAATCCCGTGGACAGAGGAACCTGGTGGGCTACAGTTTATGGGGTCGCAAAGAGTTGGACACAACTGAGTGACTAACACACTCTGGTTTTCTCTGTGCCTCAGTTTCCTCATCTGCAGAAGGGGGAAATGGGTGTCCCTCCCATTGTCACTGTGAGGTTTAAATAGGTTAATATAAGAGCAAGGGTTTATATATACACAGCTAGTGCTCAATAAAAGTTTTTATTATGACATATTTGTTTATTCATTCAACAAACATTTCTTATGCACTGTGAGCCAGGAACTTGTGCCAGGCACTTAATAAAAACTTAAATCTGTGCTCTGCTAGATCTCTCTGGAGGAGATTTTATTATTATTCCTGTTTTTTTCTATAGACAAGGAATCTGAGTCTCAGAAAGTAAGCAGTGGAATGGGAGCTCAAACCGTTGCCCTCCACCAGGCTGCCTTTTCATTCATGCATGGGCATCGGAAGGCTTTGCTCTCTTATGGCAAAAACACCAATCCAGAATAAGAATTCACATGCACTAGGAAAGGCGGTCAAGCTCACTCAAATTAAGTGACAATAAAATCACACAGAGCTACTATTTTCCACCTATCTGATTGGCAAAGAGCCAGAATTTCAAACCATCGGGCTGTGGGTCAGCTTCTGGCGCTCATTCCTACCTTCCCCAGGGAACCAAACTCTACAGAGAGGGAAAGGGCAGCCTCTACAGCTGACAGGTAAGCCCAGCCCCTACCCAGAGCCCAGCCTCTGAGAGATGTGGACAACATCTATCAGAATTACATTGTGCATGTCCCCTGACCTGGCAATTCACTTCTAGTGATTTATCCTCTAATTAGACTTGTTCACATGCAAAGGGACAAGCATACATGGTACTTGGCTATTCCTTGCAGGCTATGTGTGATCACAAAAAACTGGAAACATCCTGAACATCTCTAAGAGATCTGTTTACAATCACATAGCTTGCGATGGAATGAACACCGTGCAGCTGGGAAATCTGAGGAGGCAGGAGGTATGCTGGCCCAGAGCGCTCCCGAGACCCACTGTTACCTGGGAAAGGCCAGTTGCACAGCAACGTGTGGTGTGCATGGGCTGCGGTTAAAGGGCGTGGAAAGGAGATTTGCTTTTCTCTTGTTCCTTTTAACTTTTAAGAGATAGAAATATATTACCAAATCCAAAAAGTAAAAATGAAATACTTCGGAGACATTTTGCAAACTGGTCATTAAATAATATCCTTAATAAAAATTCAAAAGGCTTTGACAGAAATTCTGAAATGAAGCATTTTTCAGACAGTGTCTTAGGGACATGTCCTTGAGTGCAGAGAGTGAGACCCCACCTTTGATCCCCAAGTGTGGGCACCCCAGTTGCCTGCCAAAGAGCAAGAGGCAGCTTCTGAGAAGAGGCCCTGCCAGCCATCCCACAGCGAGCTTCCCTTTCTCTCTGGGGGTTCCATTTCCATTACTTGTGCAAACCTGATGTGAAATTCTGCTAAGGAGTTGTTCGGATGCCAAGATTCAGGGGTAAATTGTGCCTGGGATCACTGGTTTTCTTGATCCACCCCAAAGTGAAAACGAATGAGCACACCAGCCAGTCCCCCAGACTGGGTGTGAATCCTTGGGTGTGTCACCTTGCTCCCTGAGTCTCCCTTTTCACAGCTGTCATTGAGGCCAAAACCATTAACACTCATTCCCAGGGTGTTGGAGGATGAAATATCAGGTGTGTGAAGACGGGCGCACAGCCTCACTTAGTCATGGCTGTTCAGGCCGTTAAGTGGTGTCTGACTCTTTGTGACCCCATGGACCACAGCACGCCAGGTTTCCCTGTCCTTCACTGTCTCCGGAGTTTGCTCAAAGTTATGTCCATTGAGTCGCTGATGCCATCCAAAGATCTCATCTTCTGTCGCCCCCTTCTCCTCCTGCCTTCAATCTTTCCCAGCATCAGGCTCTTTTCCAATGAGTCGGCTCTTCGCCGAAGGATTGGAGTTTCAGCTTTCAACATCAGTCTTTCCAATGAATATTCAAGGTTGATTTCCTTTAGAATTGACTGCTTTGATCTCTTTGCTGTCCAAGGGACTCTCAAGGGTCTTCTCCAGAACCACAGTTCGAAAGTATTAATTCTTGCTCACTCAGCCTACTTTATGGGCCAGCTCTCACATTCCTGCATGAGTACTGGAAAAACCATAGCTTGACGGTACAGACCTTTGTCAGCAAAGTAATGTCTCTGCTTTTTAATATGCTGTCTAGGTTTGTCAAAGCTTTTCTTCCAAGGAACAAGTGACTTTTAATTTCATGGCTGCAGTCACTGTCCACAGTAATCAGCTTTTGATAATGTATTAGTAACTCCACATTTTCTTTCATTAGCTCATCAATATCCCAGACTCCAGATAGTATCTATCCTTCAGCATAAATGCTCCTCCTGGAAGCCTCACTTGATCCATATCTTTCCCAATCGGAAATCCCCTTCCTCCTGTGACTCCATCCTCCTTCCTTCTTTCACACCCTTCGTCTGATTCCCTGGTAGTGGCCTGGGTATGCTTTCGAATTTTGATGCTGGAGAAGACTCTCGAGACTCCCTTGGACTGTAACGAGATCAAACCAGTCACCCCTAAAGGAAATCAACCCTGAATATTCATTGGAAAGACTGATGTTGGAGCTGAACCTCCAATACTTTGGCCACCTGATGCAAAGAACTGACTCATTGGAAAAGACCCTGATGCTGGGAAAGATTGAAGGTGGGAGGAGAAGGAGACGACAGAATGAGATGATTGGATGGTATCAGCGACTCAATGGACATAAATTTGAGCAAACTCCGGGAGATAGAGGACAGGGAAGCTTGGCATGCTGCAGTCCATGGATTCGCAATAAGTCTGGACAAGACTGAGCGACGACGGAACAACAGGCAGTGGCCTGAGTTTTATCACTGTTTTGGCCACTAGAGGGCAGCACTGCCTAGGAAGCTAGAGAAGCAGGACTTGAGCCAGTGGCTGGAAGACTCACAACCCAGAAGCTTGGCTGTGTGCCATGTCCGTGCTGAGTACTCTGCCCACTTTGGCTCATTGAGGAAAACATTGCTATGGCCACCCTTCCATCATACCCATTTTATCTTCATTTTGTTTTTACGGTGTGGACGCCAAGAAAGTTGAGTTAATGGTTCTCAGTTCCCGTAAACCCCTCTCTTGCTTTGAAGTGAAGTGAAGTTGCTCAGTCGTGTCCAACTCTTTGAGACCCCATGGACTGTAGCCTACCAGGCTTCTCCGTCCATGGGATTCTCCAGGCAAGAGTACTGGAGTGGGTTGCCATTTCCTTCTCCAGGAGATCTTTCTGACCCAGGGACTGAACCTGGGTCTCCCACATTGCAGGCAGACGCTTTACCGTCTGAGCCACCAGGGAAGTCTCTCTCGCTTTATTTCCCTCTTAATGTTCCTTGCTCTTCCGCTCTCACCCAGGCACCCACTCTTACGGGTCCAGTCTGTGTGCCTGAATACTTGTGATCCTTGTGAACCATGTGGGAATGTTTTGTGGTGTGTGTGGTCTTTTATTTATAGAAATGGCCTCGTGCTACAGATTTCTATCTTCTTTTATCCCCCCACGCACCTGGGGTTTCTTAACTCCAGTTGTGTTGCTCCCGCATACCTGGGCTCACTTACCATGTCATCAGATGTGGCTTATTGCTGACTGGTCCCTTCCTCACACCTCAGCACAGGCGAGAGACCCATTACCTCTTGTGGTCCCCTCCAGGGCCTGTGGCAGAATCTCTCCAGTTTTTATACGTAGGAGAAGGGTAGCTGGGCTGGCACCACGTCAGTCCAAACACCAGCAGGATGAAACTCCCATCTCCCACATCCTCGCTAATACTTGGTAGTTCCTGGCTTCGTAATTTTGGCCAGTCCACTGTGTGTGTGTGTGTGTTTGTCATTCAGTCCTGGGCGACTCTTTGTAACCCCGTGGATGGCAGCCTGGCTGTGCATGGAGTTCTCCAGGCAAGAATACTGGAGTGGGTAGCCATTTCCTTCTCCAAGGGATCTCCCCGACCCAGGGATTGAACCTTGGATTGAATCTTGCCCACATTGCAGGCAGATTTTTACCATCCGAGCCACCGGTGTAGGTGTTGGCAGAGGGGTTGTGCCTCTTACTGTATAACCCACATTTCTCCAGTTTCTACTGAGGTTTACATGCATCTGTTCACACACTTGTTGGCTACATTCTCTCACATTTTACAGGTGATACAATTGAGGCTCAGGCCCCCAGGAAGTAGAAGAAGGAGCACTCACCTTGGGCCACCTCCCTAACAATGGCAACAATGCATTCATCACCCACTCAGTCAATGAATGTTGCTGATTCCTTGGTGATCTCTGGGGATGTGGTAGAGAGCAATGGCAATATTATCCCAGCATTAAACAAGAGGACTGAAGATCCTATGAAAAGGGGGTTCAGGGAGGGTGGGCCTTACTGTTGGATAAGCCGGGGTGGGTGGAGGGGCACTGGGAGGGATCTAGGGATGGCCAACCTGCCCACTGACCTTGACAAGAACAGAGGAGGAAGCAGGGGGCCAGGAGTCACCAGGAAGAAGGATCTAGAGGTCATCTTGCACTATGTCAGGGCTGGTGCAAGATCATGGTGGCCACAAGGCCCAACCTAATCGACCCCATGCACCCTCTGGCCTTGTCCTCTGTCCTCTTGTCCTTGCCTGTTTCAACCACACGGGCTTTCTTAAACACACCGGTCTCATTCTGGCCCCAGGGTCCTGGCATTTGCTAACCTCTCTGCCTGGAATGCTCTCCCTCTGGATTTCACATGCCTGGCTCCACCTCTTCCTCTGAGTCTCTCAGGTCAAATGCCACCTCTTCAGTGAGGCCTCCCTTTGTAACCTTATCTGAATAGCATGTGCCTCCCCACAAGTCATTCTCTGCTTAGTATCTTTGAAATTTTTCTTCACAGCCTTTATCAAGATATAAAGGATCTTGCGTATCCAATTCTTGACCTTTTACATCTTCCTCCTCCCCTGGGTTCTGACCCTGTTTCAAAAGGCTACTACTAGACGTCCCCCTACTCCCCTTCAAGCCCCCAAATGTCCCTCTTCCTCCTCTTCCCCCATGGAGCAGACCTAACTGTGCTTCGGTCACCTTACACACATTCTCTTGAATCATCTTGCCCACTTGGAGAGGCCGGGTCATGGCACTCTTCCCTAAATGAGGAACTCAACTGCAAGCAAGAGTGAACGGCCCGTGGCTGCAGAAGGTATGAGCTGTGTGACTCCCCCCTCCACCCCATTTTACCCCTCACCTCCTACACACAGCTGTGCTCTCCACCTGGAGCCCTCTCGCCCTCCTCTTCACCTGGTTAACTCCATCATCCTGGAGGTTTCAGCTCTGACTCTGCCTCCTCCTGGAAGTCTTCCCCGATGGCCCCCCAGGCAGGACAAGTACCTCTCCCATTTGCTCTGCACCAACTTCCCCGTGAGGTCCTGACTCTATGTGTCTGTCTCACCCTGAAACTGAGAGACCCAAGAGGGTCAGGCCTGTGTCTGGCTCGGCTCTGAGTCCCCAGAGCCCATTTCCAGTCTGGTACAAGGGTGGGACCCGGGTACTGCTGAAGGGATGAGTGGATGAAAGTAACTGTGGGCAAGAGTGCGGTCTGGGGTGACCTGACAAGCAGCAGGCACTGCCTGTGCCATCCACAGGCCCCAGAAGATCCGCATCCAGTCATGGCCTTAAAGCCCCAGAACACAGGTTCGTCCGTTCACTGAACCACTCCCATTCCCTGCCCCCTGGGCTGTGCTTAGCCACTCAGTCACGTCTGACTTTGCGACCCCATGGACTGTAGCCCACCAGACTCCTCTGTCCATTGGGATTCTCCAGGCAAGAATACTGGAGTGAGTGGGTTGCCCTTCTCCAGGGGATCTTCCCAACCCAGGGATTGAACCCAGACCTCTCGCACTGCAGACGGATTCTTTACTGTCTGAGGCACCAGGGAAGCCCTACTCCCTTTCAGAGCCCTGCCCTCACTCACTCTAGGAGGGCAAACAAACTGCCACAATCTCTAACTCTGTGGGGCATTTGGAAGTAGTTGTTAAGTTTACAAATAAACGTATGGTTTCCTTAAATATTTTCCCATACTAAAATATTCAATATTGAATTTATTACTGTTTTGTTGAAATATAATTTACTCCAGGAAATAAAACTCATCCCTTTGAGTTGTAAATTTCATTGTGTTTTAACAAACAGCTAGTCATGCAGTCAGCATCACAGTCATGATCTGGAACAGGTTCATCACCCTAGAAAGTTCTTTCCTGCCCCTTTAAATTGATCTCCTCCAGCCACCCCTCCTCCCCCACCTGGCCCTGGCAAACACTAATCAAACTGCTCTCTGTCCATTTGGCTTGCCTTTTCCAGAAGGTGGTGGAAGTGATATCACACAGTATGTAGCTTTTTGAGTCTGATTTCTTTCACCCCACATCTTGCCTTTGAGATTCATCTGTATTTTTGCTAGGATCAATAGTCCATTCCTTTGTCTTCCCGAGTAGTATTCCATCTTGCATCCACCCACCACTGTTGCAGAACCACGTTGTTTCCAGTTTGGAGTGATTATGAGAAAATCTGCTATAACTGTGTCCGATTTTTCCGCAATTTTAATTTCTCTTGGGTAGATATCAAGGAGTAGTATTGCTGGGTCATATTGTAACTGTAGGTTTAATTTTATAAGAAACTGCCAGATTGTTTTCCCAAGTTACAGTGGCTCTGTTCCCTCATCAGCACTTGGCATCAGCGTTACTTTTAATTTTAGTCATGCTAATAGGTATGTGGAGAAGGCAATGGCAACCCACTCCAGTACTTTTGCCTGGAGAATCCCAGGGACGGGGGAGCCTGGTGGGCTGCCATCTCTGGGGTCACACAGAGTCGGACACGACTGAAGCGACTTAGCAGCAGCAGCAGCAGCAATAGGTGTGTAGCGGTATCTCACTGGGCTTCCTCGGTTCAGTTCAGTTCAGTTCAGTTGCTCAGTCATGTCTGACTCTTTGCTACCCCATGGACTACAGCATTCCAGGCCTCCCTGTCCATCACCAACTCCCAGAGTTTACTCAAACTCATGTCCATTGAGTTGGTGATGTTATCCAACCATCTCATCTTCTGTTGTCCCCTTATCCTCCCACCTTCAATCTTTCCCAGCATCAGGGTCTTTTCCAGTGAGTCAGTTCTTCACATCAAGTGGCCAGAGTACTAGAGTTTCAGCTTCAGCATCAGTTCTTCCAACGAATATTCAGGACTGATCTCCTTTAGGATGGACTGGTTGGATCTCCTTGCAGTCCAAGGGACTCTCAAGAGTCTTTTCCATTACCATGGTTCAAAAGCATCATTCTTCAGTGCTCAGCTTTCTTTATTGTCCAACTCTCACATCCATACATGACCACTGGAAAAACCATAGCCTTGACTAGACGGACCTTTGTTGGCAAAGTAATGTCTCTGCTTTTGAATATGCTGTCTAGGTTGGTCATAACTTTTCTTCCAAGGAGCAAGCGTCTTTTAATTTCATGGCTGCAATCACCATCTGCAGTGATTTGGGAGCCCCCCCAAAATAAAGTCTGTCACTGTTTCCACTGTTCCCCCATCTATTTGCCGTGAAGTGATGGGACCAGATGCCATGATCTTAGTTTTCTGAATGTTAAGCTTTAAGCCAACTTCTTCCACTCTCCTCTTTCACCTTCATCAAAAGGCTCTTTCGTTCTTTGCTTTCTGCCATAAGGGTGGTGCCGTCTGCATATCTGAGGTTATTGACATTTCTTCCAGCAATCTTGATTCCAACTTGTGCTTCATCCAGCACAGCGTTTCTCATGATGTACTCTGCATATAAGTTAAATAAGCAGGGTGACAATATACAGCCTTGACGTACTCCTTTCTCTATTTGGAACCAGTCTGTTGTTCCATGTCCAGTTCTAACTTGCTTCCTGACCTGCATACAGGTTTCTCAAGAGGCAGGTCAGGTGGTCTGTTATTCCCATCTTTTTAAGAATAGCTGGTAACTCAGCTGGTAAAGAATCCACCTGCAATGCAGGAGACCTGGGTTCAATTCCTGGGTCAGGAAGATCCCTAGGGAAGAGATAGGCTACCCACTCCAGTATTCTTGCCTGTAGAATCCCCATGGACAGAGGAGCCTGGTGGGCTACAGTCCAGAGGGTCACAAAGTGTCAGACATGATTGAGTGACTAAGAACAGCACAGCACAGTATCTTATTGTGGCTTTCATTTGTGTTTCACTGATGATTGATAACATTGAGTGTCTTTTCATGTGCTTATTTGCCATTAATATCTATATTTTGGTGAAATATCTTTCTAAATCTTTTGCCCATTTTTATTGGATTATTTGTTTTCTCATTATTGAATTGTGCAAGCTCTTTTTCTATTGAGTTGGCCAAAAAGTTCTTTTGGGTTTTTCCATATGATGTTGAGGAAAAATCCAAACTCTTTGGCCAGTCCAATATATTCCAGATACCAATTTTTTTTTAATTAGATACAGTTTTTGCAAATATTTTCTCCCAATCTGTGGATTGTATTTTCACTTTATTAACAGTGTCATTACAAAAAAAAGAAGTTTCTAATTTAGATTAGGTCAAACATAATTTTTTTTTTCTTTTCTGACTCATGCTTTTAGTGTCTTGTTGAAAAAAATGTTTGTCTAACCCAAGTTGACAAAGATTTTCTCCTACTTTTTATCTGGATATGTTAGGGGTTTACCTTTGACATTTAGATCTATGACCCATTTCAAGTTAATTCTTGTATATGGTCTGAGGTTAATTCTTATCTATGCTTTGTAGGTTAAAATAATTTTATTTTACATATTGATGAAGAATGCAATGTCACTTCCAGAAAAATATCCTACTCATATCTTCCCACAAATGTATACATTAGATATTCAATGTAGTTGCAACCTAGACTGAAAATGGAAAATATTGGAAACAACTTAAGTGCCCATCACTTGAAGACTGGTTGAGTACATGTTGACACATCCGTGCAATGACAAAACCATGCAGACACAGAGCTGGCACCAGCCACCAGCGCTGTACAGTTGTAGAGGTTGTGCACTGTTGGGATCCATTCTACTTCGTCAATGTCTGTGCCAGATATATTTTGACTATCACCTTGGTCAGGCATCAGAAGGAATGAGATATTCTTCATGGAACATATAGAAAGACGTGTAAAGGGAGTTTTAGACAACAAAAGGATGGTGCAGAATAGTGTGTGAAGTCTGCCATCACTGGGTAAAAAATTCCTGTGCATTTCCTTATACGTGCATAAAGCATCTCTGAGCAGATTCACAAGAAATTGGTGGCAGGGTTGCCTCAGGAAGGAGGGTCTGGGTGTTTGGAGGACGGGGTGGGAAAGAAATTCACTTTTCACTATGTCCCTTTCTTTTTGTACCTTCAAGATCTTGTACTATGGATATGAATTATACATTCAGAAAATAAAAGCCAAACACAAAGTCCCTACTTTTCCAGCGGCACGTGGCCTGGAAGATTTTGCCCTTGGCGCACAGGCCACGCTTGGGAAACACTCTCATGCTGCTCCTCAAGCTTCCCGGCGCACGACGGCCCTGCCAGGCTGGAGTGAAGGAGAATGCTCACTGTGGGACAATGTCTGCTTCTCAGAGGGGGAAACTAGGCTCTAAGCAGGACCAACATTCCCGAGGCCACCTTACTCAAACCAAGGTACGCTCTTGGGTATCTACCGGGACCAGTGGGGCTGAGAGCCAGGGAGGAGGTCTGCAGTCTGGCCCCGCAGGGACCCAGACCAAGTCATGTAAGGTACCGCTCAGAGCTCAGCCCATCTGGAAGCTATCGCCACCCCCATCCTGGGCTGCAGAGGAGGATGGGCAGGGCCCAGACTCTGTGCATCTGTTCCTCATCAAGGCTCGTGCTCTGAACTGGGCTCCAGCCCTAGAAATCCCATTTCCCAGCCGGGCCAGGCCACCCTCACACCAGCCACCCTCCCCACTAGGACCTGCACAAAGGGAACAGCAGGAGGTGGCTTTCCAGTTCCAGACTGCACATCCCTTTACTTCTCAGAGTTTTGGGTTCCTGTCGTTGTAAGGATTAAACAAGCCAGTTCATACACAGAACCCAGCACACCAGCATTCAACACATGGTTGTCGTTCAGTCGCTCAGTGGTGTCCGACTCTTTGCCACCCCGTGGACTGCAGCATACCACACTTCCCTGTCCTTCACCATCTCCCAGAGTTTGCTCAAGCTCATGTCTATTGAGTCGGTGATGCCATCCAGCCATCTCATCCCCTGTCACCCTCTTCTCCTCCTGCCCTCAGTCTTCTCCAGCATCAGGGTCTTTTCCAGTGAGTCGGTTCTTTGTATCAGGTGGCCAAAGTATTGGAGCTTCAGCTTCAGCATCAGTCCTCCCAATGAATATTCCGTGTTGATTTCCTTTAGGGTTGACTGGTTGTATCTCCTTGCAGTCCACAGGACTCTCGAGCTCTCCACACTGTTCCTGTCTCTGATACCCCTCCACATTTCATTCCTGTACTGCAGATGCTCAAAGGTCAACAGCTAACGTGCCCAGCATTGTTGTAAGCACTGAGTATGTACTAACTCCTCACAACAACCATCAGAGCTGGATGGTCCTACTAACTTGGCTTTTCTGATGACCCAGCTGAAGCTCAGAGATGTTGAATAATTTTTCCAAAGGCACTCAGCCAGCAAGGGTCATAGCCAGGATTCAAACTCCAGGCCTCTGGGCTCCAGAATCTCTACTCCAAAGCACTTCCTACACCACTTCTGTGGACCCAAACCTCTTCCCTGCTGACCTCCGATTCCTGTGGGTGCCTGTGACAGTGTCCCCTGAGATGGTGATGAACACTGGTCTTGAGCTGTGATGGCTGACTGAGAGACAAGCATCAACACACAGCAGGGAGAGGATGTTGGAACTCCAGTTACCTTGAAGCCAGCAAGCAAACCAGAGAGGCAGGGAGGCTGGGGCCTGCCAGGATGGAGGGGTGGGAGCCACAGGCACCCACTGGGGGAGGGAGTGAGTCTAGAGCAGCCTCCTGGGGAGCTGGGACTTGATGGTACCCCCGCACGTAAGGAGCATGTCAGCCTCAGGTCCAGGAATCTACCTTCGAGAAACTGGTGCCCACGTGGATGAAGAAGCACAAATGTGGATTGACCCTGACACCCTGTCACAAATGGAAGGTGCTGGGCTGCAGCTCAGGGGTCCACCTGGGACACTGGCCCCACTGACTGAGGCCCAGCCAGACTGTGGCGAACTACATGGGAATCGAAAAGCCTGACGCAGGGGCCCTACACTGCCAGGACACCATGCCCAACCCTCTGTGTGGTGGTCAAAGGGGCTGCGGGGCCGTGGGTGGGTGGAGGGGGCTGGTCTGTGTGCACAAAGGGGATGGTGAGTGGGGCGGAAGGGTGTGCAAGTGGACAGAGGGCTGTGATTTTAACTCTTACACTCTTCCAGAATGTCTTTCACTGAATCATCTCAGAAAGAGAGAGAGCAGCGGGCAGCACTGACCCTAACACATATGGAGCTCAGTTGAGCTGGGCGGAGGTGTTCTGAGCCCCTGGTGGCTGCAGGGCTGAGAGAGGGGTGAAGAAGGCTGGCCCTTGGCAGCCCCTTCTTGCACTGTGGTTCCAAGTACCTGACTGAGAACTGTGTGGATGGAGGTGACAAGACAGTCAAGAGGAGGGGACAGCGGGAGTCTAGGAGCTGAAGACTTAGGGAAGATTTATTGTTGCTTGCAAGGGCTAGGCAAGGTTCTAAGCAAGAAATCTTACATTATCATCCCCATTTTGCAGATGGAGAAACTGAGGCTGGGGGGAGTGATCCATGGGCTGCCCACCTCACCTTCCACTCAGGACTCCTCAGCTCACAGCCCTCTACTCAGAACTCTCTGCTCACAGCCCTCCCACCCAGCCTGAGCACTGGGCCAGGAGTCTGAAGCCCAGCTCGTGACCCACTCTGGCCTCTGCTCCCCCATCTATCAGCCCCTTCCAGTGCTGGGTGAGGGCAGCCAGAAGCCAGTGGCCGCTCAGCCAAGAAGGCTGGGAGCCATTAGGCCCTAGCCTTATTTTTTGGACAGAAGTGCCTTCTGCATTTTAATCGAGCAGGGCATCAAGAGACCAGCCCATTTCTGCTCTCCAGTGTGACTGAGGCAGGACTTGAGGGAGAGAAGGAGCATCCCCTCAAGGAAGGGGAGGGAAGGGTGGGCAGAGAAGCCCAAAGAATGTGGGGCACCTGGTCCACTGGTCCCCTGGGCCGAGACTAGTCCTCCTGGAGGCAGAACTGGGCTTCGCTTCCTCCCTGCTCATCCTTGCTCCCTCCAGGCTCTCAAAAAATTTAGGCCCTAACTGCTCCTTAAGGTGGAAGCAATCTTGGGTCCCAGCAGAAGGGAGCTGAGCAAGGCTGGAGCAGGAAGGAAGGGGCTGGGTCCATTTCCCGAGAAGAGGTCAAGCCCCCTTCCCCACCCCAACTCCACGCAGGGCATCTGTGAGGTAGGTGAGCACTGTTCCTTGACACTGTCTGAGAGGAGGAAGCACAGGCAACAGCTGGGTCAGTCTGAAAGCTGGAAGGGGCCTCAGAAAGGACCTGCATTAATGGTTACAGCAACAATAACAATAGCAATAGAATGGTCAAATGACACTAACTCTTAGCAGTTACTGAGTGCCAGTCACTGTACGCTTAATCCTCACCATAACCCCAGGGGCTTGGCCATCCCCAGTGCACAGAGGAGGAGACTGAGGCACCGGGGGTTAAATAACTCACCCAAGGACAGACAGCCAGGAAAGAGTAGAGCCAGACCAGCCCCCTCTTCAAACAGAAGAGAGAAAGGAGGCCCAGAGATAGGCAGGGACCAGCCCAGGTCACACAGTTAGAGGCAGAGCAGGGGCTGTGAGAGCCGGACTTTCGGGGCTGTCTGAAAGTCAGATGATATAATAGAATGGGTTCAGGATGGTCACAGCCTGGTCCTGAGAGCAGACGAGGCACTGTGCGCGTGGTGTTTGATGCAGTCTTTAAGGCTTGTGCTTTACTTCCAGAGAGACCCCCTATCTGGACAGTTCCCCTGAATTATCCTCCCTCCACCTCCCCAATGCAATGTCTGGAGGATAAATGAGCCGATATCTCCCTCCATGTTCCAGGAAATGATGGAGGGAAACTCAGGCCACGAGCAGGTGTCTATTGTCTCCATGGATCTTGGCGGGCAGCCACCATCTCCCTCCTCTGCTGACAGCCCTCTGCTTGCCCATGGAGGAACCATTCCTGCCCACTATCAGCCTGTGTGGTGAAGGCTGCTGCCAGGGCAGTCAGCTGGCATATCCCATCCCTGTGGGCCTCCACGGTCAGTCCAGCAGTGGGACAGGACCTCGTCAGAGCCAGTGAGATGCCTTCCCAGAGATTTCACAAGGATTGGACAGAGAGGTACAACAGTCAAGAATGTTTTCCGCTATAAGTAACTGGGGAAAATGCAGTGACTTCAACAGCAGAGGCTTATTTTTCTCTCTTAGGAAGAAGTCGGAAGGTAAGAATTCAGCAGATTAGCAATGTCAGGGCTAATACCATGATGATTTTTTTGGTGTTTCCCTCAAGGTTGCAAGATGGTCCATGGTCCAAGCATCACGCTTGTGTTTGTTGACCTGAAGTAAATAGACAGCCAGATATTTCTCCTGCAACAATGGGTTTATTCAGGATCCACAGAGGATTGCGATTTGGGTTTGGTAACCATGGTTGAGCCATGTGCAAGACCCTGCATGGTTAAGAAAGGGGAATGCTTTCAGAGAGAAGAAATGGAAAGTTGGAAGTTAGAGGGCTATAGTAAACAACGAGCCAATGGCTTTTCACTAGGTGAGTCCTCACCAGGAGGGAAGTCTTTCTTCTTCCTGTTGCTCGGCTATCATCGCAGACTGGGAGGCCTCCCTGTTCTGGTCTCTTGCCTCTTATTTAATTGAGGCTTCTGTTTATTAATTTTTTATATGTTCAACGCAAGACAAAGTGAAGAAAGGCAGCTCCAGCCACTGCTGCCTTTGTTATCAAAGTAGCGAGAACTCTCTTCCTGCCCGCTGGCTTTGACTTATGTCTCACTGACCAGCACTATGCCGTGTGCCCCCACAGCTGTAGAAGAGGCTGAATTGGTGGAGATTTGGCCACACAGCTACTATGGTGGAAGGAAACTGATGGGAATGGGCACTTGGTTAAACAAGTCCAAGGACTGTGTTTAGATATTCTTTCCCTCAAAGCTTGGTTCTTTGGGGATGTGAGGAAGGAATGGGAGGTCTGGCATTGCGGACAGGCTGCCATCTTACCATTATGATGTGAGAGGTCATCTGAGAATGGATGAGTCAATTTTGGTGATGCTGTTCAAGATCCTAGATCCAACCATGCCTGAAGACTGCCCCTTGTGGATATACTCATTACATAAGCACAAATTAATAACAATGACATATTATTATATTTCATTTAATTTTTATTTTATTTTTTTGTCTTTTTTTTTAATTGTAATTGTGTGCCAAAATCATGGTTTGTGTAATGGAAGTTTTTATGTATGGCAAAACAATACAGAATTGTAAAGTAAAATAAAAAATAAATTAATTTAAAAAAAAGTACTAAAAACTTCATTTAATTTTTAAATTTTATGAAAAATTTAAAAACAAAAATATATAATCAAAGTCTTTATTTTCTATATAATTGTTTTTATATAAAACAGTATGTGTGTGCATGCTCCGTCGCTTCAGTCATATATGACTCTTTGCCACCCACTCTTTAGCCCGCCAAGCTCCTCTGTTCACTGGATTCTCCAGGCAAGAATACTGGAGTGGGTTACCATGCACTTCTCCAGGGGATCTTCCCAACCCAGGGATGGAACTGGAGTCCCTTAAGTCTCCTGCATTGGCCGGCGGGTTCTTTACTGCTAGCGCCACCTAGTGGGTGAAGTCGCCCAGTCGTGTCTTACTCGGCTACCCCATGGACTGTAGCCTAACAGGCTCCTCCGTCCATGAAGTTTTCCAGGCAAGAGTATTGGAGTGGGTTGCCACTTCCTCTTCCAGAGGATCTTCCCGATCCTTTGCCTGCCTTTTTCAGTTCAGTTCAGTTCGGTCGCTCAGTCGTGTCCAACTCTGCGACTCCATGGACTGCAGCACACCAGGCTTCCCTGTCTGTCACCAACTCCCAGAGCTTACTCAAACTCATGTCCACAGAGTCAGTGATGCCATCCAACCATCTCATCCTCTGTTGTCCCCTTCACTCCCACCTTCAATCTTTTGAATCAGTTCTTTGCATCAGGTGGCCAAAGTACTGGAGTTTCAGCTTCAACATCAGTCCTTCCAATGAATATTCAGGACTGATTTCCTTTAGGATAGACTGGTTGGATTTCCTTGCAGTCCAAGGGACTTTCAAGAGTCTTCTCCAATACCACAGTTCAAAAGTATCAATTCTTTGGCACTCAGTTTTCTTTATAGTCCAACTCTCACATCCATACATGACTACTGGAAAAACCATAGCTTTGATTAGATGGACCTTTGTTGGCAAAGTAATGTCTCTGCTTGTTAATATGCTGTCTAGGTTGGCCATAACTTTTCTTCCAAAGGAGCAAGGGACTTTTAATTTCATGGCTGCAGTCACCATCTGCAGTGATTTTGGAGGCCCCCCAAAATAAAGTCTCTCACTGTTTCCATGGTTTCTCCATCTATTCGCCATGAAGTGATGGGACCAGATGCCATGATCTTAGCTTTCTGAATGTTGAGCTTTAAGCCAACTTTTTCACTCTCCTCTTTCATTTTCATCAAGAGGCTCTTTAGTTCTTCTTCACTTTCTGCCATAAGGGTGGAGTCATCTGCATATCTGAGGTTATCGATATTTCTCCTGCCAATCTTGATTCCAGCTTGTGCTTCATCCAGCCCGGCATTTCTCATGATGTACTCTGCATATAAGTTAAATAAGCAGGGTGACAATATACAGCTTTGACATACTCCTTTCCCAATTTGGAACCAGTCTTTTGTTCCATGTCCAGCTGTAGCTGTTACTTCTTGACATGCATACAGATCTTTTTTTCTGTTCTGCAAGAAAGGCCTCATTGGTAGATGAAATAGTATTCAGAGTTTATGGTCAGGCTACCCAGTTTCCAATGCTGGCTCTGCTTTGAGTCTGATTTTGGCCAAATCATTTCACTGCTACAGATTCCCAATGCTTACCCTGTAAAACAGGCTACTGTGTGAATTAAGCCAAATATGGTATGTGAGAGGTTCTGTCACAGGTGGGCCTCAGCCCATAGTAACTGCCTTCCTCCCTCCTTTCATTCAGTTTGCAAAAACTGAAGATGAATTTTCTAGCTGTGTTTTGCTGTGGCATTTGTCCAACTTTCTCCTTTTCCTTTAGACCAAGTGCCCCTTGAGGCCAAGGACTGTGTCTGATTTATTTTCATATCCACAGCCCAGAGGCTATCGATGATACTCAGAAAATGCCTAGAGAGTGCAATATTTCACTTATCCACTCAACGAATGTTTACTGAGCTCCTACTGTGTGCCAGGTGTACGGTGGGCAGACAGAGGTGAATGCTTTAGACACAGTCTATGCCATTGGGAGCCCACATTATAATGGAGGAGACAGACAACATGCAAATAAATTTAAAACATGATGTCAGATGGTTTGAGTACCATGAAGAAACTCCAGTGGGGAAAGGGATAAAGAGTTTGTTTGACAGGGCGCCCAAGGAAGGCCTGTCTATAAAGCTGAGCTCAAAACCATGGCTTTGTGCCACACTCTCTTCTCTCCGGCAGATGCACTTCTTCCCTACCTGAAGCATCCCAGGGGAGGTCATGCCTGGGACCCGGAGGTCACACCAGTCTATGTTCCTGGTCCAGATCTGAACCCATCCCATACCCTGAAAGGCCTTCCTCAGGTCCCTAGCACCCCGAATACCTTCCTGAATCTGATTCTCCCTGCTCTTGCAGTAGGTGGGGATAGATGGGGAAGTCATTGGACAGAAAGCCGGAGGCAGCCTCCCTGCCTGTCCAGATCCCAGCCCTGCGGGAAAATGAAGTGACAGAGGGACCATTCCATCCCCATTTGAAGCCCAGGTCTTCCTGACACACATATGAGGCAGGCCTTCCTTCCTCACACTTTCTTTCTTGTGTTAGGCTTTAGCCCCTACTCTGCCTTCTGCTGGAAGGCACCCAACCACCCCGACCACCCTCCAAGCCAGCTCAAATTCTCCTTTACCAAAGCAGCATTTCCTAACCCTGACTAGGTTGAGACCCTATTACACTGATTCAGGGTTCCCTGGAGCTGCCTCCTTTCCAGCATTTGTCACAAATGGATTAATTTTCTATTTTTTGCTTGACATCACTTTCTTGCACTAAAATATGAACCAACAAGGATCGCATTTCTTCTCATTTGTTCTTGAATCCACAGGGCCAAGCACAGTTCTGCACGTGTAGCAATTGCTCAATAGATATGTATCAGATGGATGTGTAAATGAATGGAGGCATGGATGGATGAATTCTTAGTAGATGCGGAGAGTACCTTCACTCATCCTTATGTTGAAAGTAAAGTGAAAGTGTTAGTCGCTCAGTCATGTCTGACTCTTTGTGAGCCCAGAGACTGTAACCCACCAGGCTCCACTTCCATGGAATTCTCCAGGCAAGGATACTGAAGTGGGTAGCCATTTACTTCTCCAGGGGATCTTCCCGACCCAAGGATCAAACCGGGGTCTCTTGCATTGCAGGCAGATTCTTTACCATCTGATCCACTAGGAAAGCCCACCCTTATGTTTATTAGAAGTAACAATCATCACCATCACTTACTATGAGCTTTCAGTATTGTTTTCTGCCTCATTTCCTGTCCTTACAAACGATCGCACAATGAGGTGGATGGTGATTTTCACCTGCTGATGAGGTACAATGCCTTCTCCTTGGTGGTCCAACACCTTAATGATCACCAAGAGTCATGCTTCTTCTTCCTGACACTACCTGTTACTGTTTTAATCAGCTTCATTAAGGTATAATTTACATACCATAAAAGTCACGCATTTATGTTTATAGTTCATTATATTTTAAAAATTCGTACATCTGTGTGCCTACCACTCTGATTCAGAACAGAGCACCCCCATAACCCTCAAATGTTCCTTTGTTATGTTCTTCCCCAGTCAATCTCTCCCTTTCAGTCCCCGGCCCAGGCACCCACTGATCTGCTTCCTGTCACTATAGATTAGCTCTGTCTTTGTTAGGGTTCTGTAGGAATAGAATCACTCGGTATGAATTCTTTTGTGGTTGTGGCTTCTTTTACTTAGGATAATGCTTTTGAGATTCATCTTTGTTGTTCTACATAGTTCGTTCCTTTTCGTGGCTGAGTAGTACTCCATGGTGTGCCTGTACCACGATTTGTTTATCCAGTCACAAAATGGGACATTTGGTTGTTTTCATTTGGGGGTAATTTTCCATTGAGGGCAATTTTTAATTATGGATAATGCTATTTATAGGAACATATGTATACATATTTGTGGGCATATGTTTTCATTTCTTTTGGATAAACACCTAATAGGAGAATTGCTAAATTGTATGGTAAGTATATATTTAACTTAAAAACAAATGCCAAATTGTTTCCCAAAGTGGCCGTCCCATTTTGCCTTCCCAGCAGAAATGAACGGGAGCGCCATTTGCTCCACATGTTCAGTCTTTTTGACCAGAGTCATTAGGTGAAATGTGTGGTAGCCTCTCACTGTGGCTTTCTTTAATTTGCATTTCCTTAAGGACTAATGGGGTTCCTCCCTGTGGCTCAGATGGTAAAGAATCTGCCTGCAACGCAGGAGACCTGGATTCGATCCCTGGGTGGGGAAGATCCCCTGGAGAAGGAAATGGCAACCTGATCCAGGATTCTTGCCTGGAGAATTCCATGGACAGAGGAGCCTGGGGGTGGCGGCGGGGGGTGGCGACTAGAATCCATGGGATCACAGAGAGTTGGACACGCCTGAGCGACTAACACTTAATGACTAATGCTTCTGAAGACCTTTTCATGTGAGTATTTACCATTTGTATCTTTTCTTTTATTGAGAGTTTGTTCAAAACTTTGGCCATGTTTGTGAGGGGTTGTTTGTTTTCTTGTTCTTAAGTTCTGAGATTGTTTTCTATACTCAGATATTTCTCACTTATGTATTTTGCAGATATTTTTGCCTAGTCTGTGACTTGATTTCTCATTATTTTCATTGTGTTTTAGAAGAATAAAAACAATTAACTTTGATGGCTTTCAGTTTATCAGTCTTTGAGGTATACCTCTGTTTTTTGTGCCAATACCACAGTTTTATCAATTTATCAAACTTTCTCTTATGAGTCATGCTTTTAGCGTCCTTAGAAATCTTGGCTTAGGTTGCTTTTGTAATTTAATATATCATGGATCTTTCCAGCAACCTCACTTTTAATAGCTCCTTGGTTTTCAGCCCATGAACTTGCTAAGGCTTCCTATTCCCCTTGTGGAAGAAGAGTTCAGGCAGGGGGCCACTAAATCCCAAAAGCTGGACCAGTGGGGCCTCCTTCCCATCTCTACAAATGCCACTTCCTTAGAAAATCCACACACACATCCACCTAGTTACCCTACTCAGCATCGACCCATCTAGCCAGCCAGCTCTTGAGGAGAGGCCATTTTGCTCACAGTGCTTCCTCACTGTCTAGAGAGTAGTGCTGGGCACAGTAGGCACACAGTAAGTAAATAAAAATATAAATAATACAAGTGAATGAATGAATACTGTATATGGAGCGCTCAGCCCTGTGCCTGGTACACAGAAAATCTCACTGAACAGACACTGATGACTACCAGAGGGAACCTTCATTGACTGTTACATGAGCTGGGGTATGTTGGTGGATTCATTTCCAGGGGCTGCCATAACAAAGCACAGCAAACCACGAGGTTTTAAACAACAGAAATGCATTCTCTCACAGCTCTGGAAGCTAGAAATAAAGGTGTCAGCACAGCCATGTTTCCTCAGAGAAATGTGTAGGTCCTTCCCAGCCTCTGGCTTCCAGTGATGGCCACCAATCCTTGGAGTTCCTTGGCTTGCAGCTGCCTTACTCCACAGCTATCCTGCCTTGGTATAGAAACGGAGTAGGACCCTGCGGGGCCTTCCCAGGTACAAAAGCCTCTCGATGTTCTCCGTTTCTTACTTGTAGAGAAAAAGTTTGAGTCTCCTATGCCTCCCCTGAATTCCAAAGAGCAGACTCATACAGTTACTAATTAGGGAAGTGAGGGAACATAGAAACAAAGGAAAAGTAGGCAAGCAAGAAAACTGATAATGTAAACAATGGTTCAATGATAAAGCAAAGTCCTAGTTCCTCCCCAAGGGATCTACATAACAATTACATATTCCCCAAGGGATGTATAATAACAAGTGAAAGATAGTGACTATATGCTGACCACAAGCAGGGAGACCCCAGACTGGTTGGAACCAGAAGATTGATGGTTAAGATTCCTGAAACATCACCCTGTTACTTCACCACCAACCAATCAGAAGAAAATACATGAGCTGCAACCCTCACCCCAAATGCTGCCTTTAAAAACCTTCCCTGAAAGTCAGTAGGGATTTCCAGTCTTTGGAGCATGCACTGCCCATTCTCCTTGCTTTGTGTCCTGCAATAAACACCGTACTTTCCTAGTCAGGAGAAGGCAATGGCATCCCACTCCAGTACTCTTACCTGGAAAATCCCATGGGTGGAGGAGCCTGGTGGGCTGCAGTCCCTGGGATTGCAAAGAGTTTGACACAACTGAGCAACTTCACTTTCACTTTTCACTTTCATGCATTGGAGAAGGAAATGGCAACCCACTCCAGTGTTCTTGCCTGGAGAATCCCAGGGACGGGGGAGCCTGGTAGGCTGCCATCTATGGGGTCGCAAAGAGTCGGACACGACTGAGCGACTTCACTCTACTCCACTATGATCTTATCATAACTAATTACATCCACAATGATCCCTTTTTCCAAATAAGCTCACATTTGGGGGTTAAGACTTCAACATATATTTTGAGGGACTCAGGTCAGACCAAAATAGCATTTGTTATGCTGACATAACAGCACAATGCAACAATGGTTTCTTTCTTCTTTCTCATCCTTCCTGTCCCCAGTGGGAATCGTCAGGTGAGTTCATGGTAACCTCACTGGAACCAAAAATTTTGACCATTTGACGCTACTGCTGTCTCAACACAGGGTTTCAGGTTCTCTGCAGTAAGGAAAGGAAGCAGAGAATCACACGAAGGTTCTTTAAAGTGTCCAGTGGTCAAAGTAAGTCACATGGCCATGCCTAACTTCAAGAGGAGTATCTTGGGGGGAGGAGAGACCTGAAGATGTAGTGGTAGGGATAGGATGTTAACTTAAGTGAACATTAAATACTTAAATTCTCGTGTTTGCTTTTACATTTAAATGGTGATACCCTCCAGAAAACCTGGAAGAATGCAGAAGCTTTGGATAAAGAGGGGAAGCAGGGAGAACCGAGGGGACATGAGAAAATATGCAAGTCTAAGACGACCGGAAGCTGAAAGAGGAACTGCCAGGTACTGATGCCTCTCTGGGTGACACGTGCCATCTTATTTATCCTCATAGTGACTTGAGGGGTAGGTATTATCCCCCATTCTACCGAGGAGGTACTGAGACTCAGCAACTTGCCTATGATACACAGCCTTAATGGGCTGAACAAAAGGAAGAGCTGACTGGAGCCACATCAGCTCTTGTGATAATGTGTGCTAAACTGCTTCAGTCTTGTCTGACTCTCCCAAATGTGGTGGCTTAACAAAACAAATATCTACTATCGTCATCTTTTCTGTGAGTCACCTGGACAATTTTTCTGGTCTGGACTGTGTGGTCTAGAATGTCTTTAGCTAGGCCTGGGTGGTCAGGGATGTCTTCAGTCATCTGGAGTTCAGTTTAATGTCAGCTGGGCTGATAGGATGACCTAACCACATGTCTCTCATCATCCAGTAGGCTAGCTGGGGCTTGCTCACACCACAGTTCCAGGGTCCCAGGTGAGCTAGAGAGACAGCCCCAGGGCACAACCTCTTTCAAACCTCACATTTGAAAGTGTTCAGCTGGCCAAAGCAAGTCACATGGCCAAGGCCAGCTTCAAGGGGTGGAGACATAGTCTCCATCTCTTAAAGGGAGGAGCTGGAAAGACACACTGCAAAGAAACATGCTTACAGGGTGGGGATCTGTGGTCAGTATTGCAGTCTACCCCAAAACAAAACCCAGTATCGAACAATAGGGAAGGGATTAAGAAAACCTTGGCTGTACAAGTGGAGGCTTATGCCACCATCAAACATGTGCTTAGAGAAGTATCTTCTGCTGTGGAAAGTTCTTCGTAATACATCAATTCAGTTCAGTCACTCAGTCGCCTCTGACTCTCTGCGACCCCACGGACTGCAGCACGCCTAGCGCATTAAACACACAGGAAGTGCGGGCTATGAAATTACATATACCATTTCATAGCCGTCAGATTCCAAGGGATGGCAGGAGTGTAGAGAATGGAAACTCGGTGCAGCCACTCTACTTGGAAGCACAGACTGGAAATCTACCCAGACTGGCCACACATGTCCCCCACGTCCCAGAAGGAGCACCCCTCCATCAATACCCTACATAAGCACTTGTTCATGGCACAAGGGCTAGTGTGTAAGAGCCACAGAAGCCTGGTTAGGAACTACTGAAGAACTGCATTCACCCCATGTCCATCCACGGAGGCTGAATAAATAGAAAGTAGTGTGATTACATGCTGCACAGCCGCACAGCCTTGGAAAGACGAGGACCCTAGTCACAGGATCTATATGTGATATTTGTGTAGATCTGGAAAACACAGTGTGCCCACAGGACATTGCTTACAGTTTAATAGCATACCTTTGAGTTTTGAAAACACAAAAATAGTACCACTAAATACGGATATGTACATATGGATCTGTGGGCCTGTAGGAGAGAAAACAAGACTGGGGGAGGAGGATGTTGAGGAGGCCAACTTAACCTGTAATAGTATTTCATGTCTTTAAAAAATCTGGGAAAACTTGCAAAATGTTGACAGGTGCCCATTTGGAGTGATGGGTATAGGGGGTGGTATTATATTACCTTGTGCATTTTTTAAGTTCCTGTGTCAAAAAAGTAAATCCAGTGTAAGTAAAATGAAATTAAAAATGACTTAGAAAATGTTGCGTTGAGGTTTGGGGAGGTTTGTTTAGGGTTTCGTTTGTTTTTTTTTTTCCCCTACAAAACCACCCCAAATTATATGCATCTATTTGTAGAATGGTTGGGGGAAAGATACTCCAAAATGTTCGCTATGGTTTTTGCCCCTGGCTTGGAAGAGCTCAGGCACCATGTATTTTTTCCCTTCTGGCTAGTATGTATCTTCTGATTCTTCTGCGAGGGACAAGCTGTGCTTGTTTAATAAAAACAAACAAAATACAGAGGGGCCTGTTGGTTCTCTGGGTCACAGGCTCCCCTGGGCCTCCCGGGGATGCCAGGTTCCAAAATAGATCTGCCCTCCGACCTGGCAGCCTCACTCTTCACGTCCTGCAGTGAGTGCCAGGCGTGGGCTCAGAGGCAGTGGGGCTCCCCAGGCCTGAGAAAGGACGGATGTGGATGGTGGCCCAGTCTGAGTGGCACAGCCACAAGGTGCCTGTATTCCATCCTGGTCCCCTCTGGGGTGGCAGAGCCCGCATGCTGCCATCGTTCAGAGGGGAAACCAACTCCCAGATGGAGACTCTGGGGAGAGGCAACTGTTGCTAACAGCAGAGGCAGCCGTCTGAAGCTTGTCTGGTGGGCACTGGACTGGGTGCTGATATGGTGGGTGACTTTGGACAAATCCCAGAGTATTTCTGGGCCAATTTCTCTGGCAGTCCCGATGGAAATAATCTCACTTCCTCCTATACCTTTAGCCATCAGAAAGTCTGAAGGACACTTTCATGCAAAGAGATGCTGGATCTTTCCCATAATAGCAGGGGTAGTAATAACAGCTACCAACGATTAAGCACTTCTGCACTAAACACTTAAATCGCATTTTCTCATACTGCCCTTGTGTGGCAGATTATATTTTTCCAAAAAAGGCCACATCTCCCATCCCACATGCTCTTCCAAAACCTGGCCACTCTCCATTAAGAGGTAGTCTGTTGCCCTGCTCCTTGAACTCGGATGGGGCTTCGTGACTGCCTCTAGGAATAGAGTGGAGAAGAGCTGGCCTTGCATGATTCATGAGGCTAGGTCACAAAGGTCATGTTCCTTCTGCCTGATTCTCTGGAAATGATCCCCCTGATACCCAGGCCAGTTGTGAACCACCCCCACCCCTCTTACATAAGAAGGCCATACATAGCCACTAGAGCCGACAGCCCCAGTTGAGGTCTCAGTTATATCAACGGATGAGCTTTCAGATGATTCCAGGCTATAAACCCTCAGCTGCTCCAGCTGATGTTGAATGGAGTCACATCAAGCCATCTCAGCTAAATCTGGCTTAAATTGCATGTTTATAAGTAAAATAGGTGTTGCCATTGCTTTAAACCACCAAGCATTGTGTACTTTATTACATAGCCCTGGTAACCAGAAGCCCCAATGCAACACCTTGCTAATGAGGGACTGTTCTCCCATTATACAGATGAAGAAACCAAGTCTCACCTCCTAAAGCAGAATCAAGATTCAGTGTCATGAGTGGAGAGCTCTTAATCAATAGGTGTGGGTCACAGGAGTGACCTCAATATCCAACTTGGGTCCCTTCTGATCCACTGATTGTATTGTGACTCTAGGTTTGGGTGGCAGAAAGCAGGGGTAGGAAACAGTTGACAGACTGATGTCTTGAGTGGAAAGTATCATGGGGACACTATGACTTCTGCTCCACAAGATCCCTCTTTGCCTCCTGAGGACACTGGCAGACCATCTCCAGTGTGGTCAGCATCTCTGAGCTTCCTGCCAGGACTCACCCCATTGCCACCAGAGGCACTAGGAGATGCCAGGTCAAGTTCTCAGGGAAGTGAAGAGTAGAGAACAAGAGGCTTGGGAAGCTGCAAGCTGCCCACTTGCAACCCTCAATTATCACCCCGGGTGTTGAAATGTAGGGAGCTTGAAAGGGAAAGGGAGGGGGAAGTGCTGGATTGTAGAGATGAGGCCAGGAGTGGGAGGCTCAGACCTGTGACTTAATCCTCTTTGGATCCAAAATCAGCAAGTGACTCTCCAAGAATGATCCCGTTTTCTCTGCCTTTGTTCCCAGGAGCAGGAAGGGCCATGCTTCTATGAAAATCAATTCCAGTGTGTGCTTAGGGCAAGTTGCCTCATGAGATAAATGTGAGGTAGGAACTCACAGAATCCCCAGTTATGCTAAGGCTCCACTGGCTTGGTGGCAGGGGGACCAAGAAACCAGTTGATGAATGACTAGGATGGGGAGGCAGTGGGCAGGTGGTCTGCACCCATCAGTATGCATCTCCCTCCTGGTCTGTTTCCCAGGTCTCCTTGAGAACCACCCTACCCTTCCCTCTATCCCTTTGGATACCATGAGGTTGACCCATGAGAGGCACATAGCCCAGCCTGACCAATCAGAGTATTTCGTCCCTCTGGCTACAGTAGTTGGTTCAGGAATGGCCATGTGACAAGCCAGAACTTTCCCAAGAGCTATCAGGAAAGAGGGACTCCATTTCTGGGGGGGTGGGGGGGGTTGTTAAGTTGATAGATTGGAGCTGCTGTCATAAACTGTGGAGGTAATGGTGGTGGGAACTGTCAGAGGATAAGCTAATGGAGAAAAACAAGAGCCTAGAGTTGGAGGAAAAGTTGGGCGGGGGGCAGGTGGGGAAGAATTCCTAATATCATTTGAGTACCTGGATCCAGCTATGCCTGAAGCTAAATATCCCTACACTTTTCAGCTTCATCAGCCAATAAGTTCTCTTTTGCTCCAAGACATTTGAGCAAAAGCCAAATTCTCCAGATGGATATGAGTATTTTCTCCAAGTTCTGGCTCCATGGCAACAACAGGCCAGCAAAGGGAAAATAAAGTAGGGGTAGAGGGGTTGTTTTAAGTGTTTGGAGGCAAGATACTTGAAATATCCCAAACAAAGTTCCTGCGGCCCTTGCTCTGGAAAGGGTGATTTCCTGAGTCTCCACCTGGGGACTGCAGCTCCAACCTGCATCCCAAAGTGGAGACCACTCAACAAACACTCTTGAGAACCTACTATGAAGCTGACCTTTGAATAGGCAACGCAGAAATGGAAAGTGTGGTTGATACTCTGAAAAGGTTTTCAAACTAGAGGGGGATAAAAGCCTGCAAACAAGGGAGAAAGCTGTGAGAAGCACAGGCAGGGGGCCTCCGGCTTCTAGAGAAAGAGGACCTGTGTGCACCGAAGGAGGGAGGTTGATGGAGAAGGCTTCCCAGAGATGGTGATACCTGAGGTTAAGACCCAGAAGACAGGTAGAAGAAAGTCAGTGAATAAAGGTGAAGAGGATTGACCAAGCAGAGGTTACTACAAACAAAGGTACTGAACCGGAGAGAGCAGAGAGCATGTTGGAAAGTAAAAGCAATTCCTCATTATAAAGTACCAAGTCCTAGGATAAGAGCAATGAGGCTGAAGGCCAGATCCTGTGGGGATTTATAAATCATATAAATAATCTGGAGTTTCAAACTGAAGGGTTTTAAGCAAAGGAGTTGGGAGCTGCATTTGTGTCTTAGAAAAATCACTGACTGCAGCATCAAAGATGGATTAACAAGAAGAGTTTAGTCCCGAGGCTGTTATTCTCCCCTTGGCAAGGGATAAAGATGCTGGGCTAAAAGAGTGACAGTGGGGGAATGATGACAATGTTAGCTGCCATTTATTGAGCACTTAGTATGTGCCAGGCATCAGTTTTTTAATCTTTTTAACAACCCTACCAGGTAATGGCTAACACCAACCCCATTTGACAGAAGATAAAACTGAGGTACAAACAGATGAAGCCTAGACCATACATTTGGGAGATGGGAAAGTTAGAATTCCAACTCAGACAGGCTGGCTCTGGTAAGCCCAGAGAGTGAAGAGGGGCACAGGGGGGAGAACTGTTTAAAGGGTCATGTTGGCAGAACAAGTCTGATTGGATGACAGGTGGGGTGAAGTGGATGGTGGGCCTCAAGTCTCCCTGGCAAGATTGGCTATGTAATTTGAGAGGCCCAGTGCAGAAAGAAAAGGGCCAGACTCTGTGTTCAGAACTTATTAAGAATCTTGAGATGCTAACAGCAGAGCATTAAACCGAGAGTGGAGCCCTGTGTGACTACAGAGGTCACACACCCATGAAGCCGAGCCTGCTTCCAGGTTTCTGGCCCAGGTGCCTGGTGAGGTTGGGCAATTCCCAGAGATGGAAGAATCCAGAAGAAACTCATTTGGGGTGGAGTCAGAGGAGGAGAAAATGGGGAGTTCTGTTTGAGACCTAAGGAGTTTACCTCCAGAAGGCAAATGGCTCTGGGTCTGGTGCTCAGAAGGAAATTCAGGACTGGGAGTCCACAGCACAGAGCACGCGGGTCACCAAAGCCCGTTCCAGGTTCAAAGTTCACTGCTGAGCTTGCTAACCGACCCCAGGTGGCATCTTTCCAGTTTCCTCTCTGGATTCAGCCACTAGCTCCTCCTGCCTGCTGCCACCTAGGTACCTGCTGCTTCTCGTGGGAATGGCTGGCTCCTATTTCCCTAAAGTTCAAGAGGTCACTGTGTAAACCCTCCACCTCCCAGGCAGACCTAGGCCCAAACCATCTCCAACACTGGCCCCGGGGCCCTGCGTTCAAAGATCCTGTGGCCTGACAGTGTGCAAACTTCCCCCCAGAGCTCTTTTCTGCAAGATCTCAGAAGATGTGGTGAAGCCTGTTCATGTCCTCCAGCAAAGGAGGAGGAAGCTTCAGCCCCAAATGCTGATCTGCCCGAGGCCTCCCAGCATCGTGCCAGCTGGGACTTGCCCTGGTGCCACAGCCCCATGGGAGCCCCACAGACTCCTGCCCCTCGTCAGTCCGACACAAAGCGCCTGGTTCAAACATTCATTCACTCATTTGACAGATATTTATTTACTGAGAACATACTGTATATCAAATGCTGGGAACAGAGGGAGATGAGTAATTACACAAGTAATTAACCTCTGAGCACCTTGAGAAGGCTAAAGATAAAGGGGTGGGGCTCCAAGAGGAGCGATTCTGGTTTGGACAGGGCTGAGCTGCCTAAGTGTCAGTTCTCTGACCTGTAGCTTTTCCCAGAGGCGGCTGCTTCAATGCATTTTCCTGTCCTGCAAGCTCATTGTATGACAGTGAAACTCCTCCACTGAGGGATGAGGTCCTGCCCTGAACCTGGGCACACCTGATCATACAGTAGAGCTTCCACTGAGTGACTTCCCAGGCTAGGTCATAAAAGGCAATATAGGGACTTCCCTGGTGGTCCAGTGGTTAAGACTCCAGGCTCCCAATGCAGGGGACAGGTTCAATCTCTGGTCAGCGAACTAGATTCCACATGCTGTGTTGTGGCCAAAAAAAAAAAAAGTGATGTAACTTCCACCTGGCTCTCTATGAACACGTGCCTTTGTAGCCCTGAGGGACTAGGAACGAAGGCCAGCTGCCCAAAGTCACCATGCTGGAGACATCATTGCAGGGAGTGAGGGGGGTGCTCACTCAGGTGCTGACAAGTGAGAGAAGCCTTCAAGATGACCCTGATTCAGCCACCAGTGAAGAACTGACTCATTGGAAAAGACCCTGATGCCAGGAAAGATAGAAGGCAAGAGGAGAAGGGGCGACAGAGGATGAGACGGTTGGATGGCATCATCGACTCAATGGACATGAGCTTGAGCAAGCTCCAGGAGATGGAGGACAGGGAAGGACAGGGAAGCCTGGTGTGCCTCAGTTCATGGGATTGAAAAGAGCTGGACACGGCTGAGTGACAACAATAGCCACCATCTGACTTCAACCTCATCAGAGACTGGAGCAGGCTGCCCAGCTGAGCTGCTCCTGAATTCTGACACGCAGAAACCCCAAGGTAATACATGGTTATTTTTTATTTAAACCACTAAGTGTTGAGGTCCTTTTCTGGCAGCCACGGTAACTGGAATGCTGATGAAAGGTGGAGGAGGTGAGGACATGTGGACAGTAGTTTCTGGACAGAGAAAGCAGCATGTGCAAAGGTCCTGATGTGAGAAGGAGGTGCTGAAATGAAGGTGCGAAGGCTGGCAAGCTTTCCAAAACTTTTCTTTTGATTCTATCTGCATTTCTTCTGTGAGTAGGTAATCCTATTTCCTCTCTGTGCAGAGCGCCATTCCGTGTTCATGCAATTACGGGGCCCATGTCTACTTAATTAAGTGGGGGGCGGGGAGGGAGTTAACATTCATTCGTTCTTTTAACCAATAAGATTAAATGCATTACCTGTGCCAGGAGCTTCCCTTGTCACCTCGATGCACGTGTGCTAAGTCATTTCAGTCGTGTCCAGCTCTTTGCGACCCTATGGACTGTAGCCCGCCAGGCTCCTCTGTCCATGTGATTCTCCAGGTGAGAATACTGGAGTGGGTTGCCATGCCCTCCTCCAGGGGATCTTCATGACCAGGGATCAAACCCGCATCTCTTGGGTCCCCTGCAATGGCAGGTGGGTTCTTTACCACTAGCGCCTCCTGGGGAGCCCATCTTCCAGTGTTAATGCTCCCTCCAGTGTTCAGATGAGGAGGCCAAGGCTGAGAAGTGGTGTCCTCACGCACTGCCTTGACAGGTAATTGGAAGGAAGTGGAATGGGTCCTGGGGCCAGGGTGGCTGGCCAGTTCCTAGTTCCCGGTCAAGTCCCTCCAGAGCTTTTTCATTTGTTTTAGGGTTTTGTTGTTTTGTTTTTTTGAATTGGGGTATAATTGCTTTACAATATTATGTTAGTTGCTTCTGTCCAATGAAGTGAATCAGCTATATGTATACATACATTCCCTCCCTCTTGAATCTCCCCTCTAACCCCCCATCCTACTCCTCTAGGTCAACACAGAGCCCTGAGCTGACCTCCCTGTGCTATACAGCAGCTTCCACTAGCTATCTGCTTTACACAGGGTAGTGTGTATATGTCAGTCGTACTCTCTCAATTGCTACTACCGTCTCCTTCTGCTGCTGTGTCTATAAGTAAGTCCCCTCTTTACATCTGTGTCTCTATTCCTGTCCTGCAAATAGGTTCATCTGTACCATTTTTCTAGATTCTTTGTCTTGTGTGACTTTGGGCAAATCACTTTCTTCTCTGGGTTTCAGTTTTCTCCTCTGTAAAATGGGGAGGATAATACTGCTGGCCTTACTGAGATTATCTCGAGTCTCAGCTGGCACAATCCTAATAGCAGTTGCCTTTACTCTGGGCTCCTCTGTACAGGGCCCTGTGATAAACTCATGAGACTTGAATTAACACACTTCTTCCTTGCAAGGTCGGCGGTGGTGTGACCCCATTTACAGTGGAGACAGTGGAGGCAGAGGTGGGCGAGCAGAGCTCCATGAATGCTGGTGGCTGAGGACCAGCTGCCTTGCCTTTTCCTGCCAAAGGAAATCACACACCTGGTTTCATGTTCTTAGTCCCGGATGAGCCCCTAGTTTGCTGCCGTCCCAAGCTAGTCCAGTTCAAAATTTCATCAGGATTTGGGAAAACAAAGGGAAAAAAAAAACAATACCAAACAGCCGGATAGGCCCCCACTCTGGGAAAACAGCAAAGAAAGGCAGCCCACAGAGGAGGGGCCCAACCAACTCCTGGGCATCTTCTGCCCAGCGACCAAGTCTACTAAGGGCAAATCTTTGCCCTCTTGGGGTTTATATTCCAGTAGGTTGGAGAAGGGGAGATACATAGTAACTATAACACTGACAACCAAAACTCCTACTCTGTGCTCACCTTGTGCCAGCACTGCTTTGACTTATAATTTTCACACCCTGAGAAGTGGATGGTTTTAATGCTATTTCTCAGTTCACCAAGAGGAAACAGAGGCACAGAGAGGTTAAGTGACTTGCCCAAACTCACACAGCTGATGAGTGGTGGAGCCTGGATTTGAATCCGTAAACAGGTAAACAAGTAAATCAAAAATTCCTCTGTCCCCATGCTGAGAACTCATATACATTCCTCATGCACGAGATGAGGTTTCCGCCTCAGGGTATGGAGGTTGAGAGGGGTGAAGCTGCCCGCACGAGGTCTCAGGGTCAGTGTTTGGGGAGTAGGATTTAGAGCCCACAGCGACTTAGCAGCAGCAGCAGCAGCAGCCTCTAACTTGGGGGTTGGTCAAGACACTGCTGTACCTCAGGCTCTTCTCCCCAAAATCTACTTGCCCATTCCAGCCAAAGGCAGCTCCAGCACTATCTGCCTCAAGACAAGAACATGCTCTCTTTACTATCACAGCACCGGAGCCCCTCAAGGGCCCAAGGGAGAAGGGAGGATGGGAGCCTGGCTGGGGCGCCCACTTCCCTGGCCTTGCAAGGATTTTCTCTGTCTCTAGAAACAGATTGAACTGGCTGCCTCCTCCCCAGCCTCACCCTTCTGCCCCCCTCCCCGTTGCTCTGTCTAAGGTCACTCTGCTGTGTTCCAAGGCTAACATGAAATCAGAAGGGGTAGGTGGAGGGGGAGAAGGAGAAGGCGCTGGGGGCTGAAATTTGAGATCTCAGCCTTGCGAGGAGAGGTTGGAGAGAGAGAGAGACACGGAAAGACAGAGACAGAACGGAGAGAATTCAGTTGCCTTTGGTTTTCCGAAGCGGGCAGCTTGCGGGTTTGGGGTATGTGTGTGTGTGTGTGTGAGTGTGTGTGTGTGTTGTTTTCTTTCCTCCCTTCTGGCAGGGGGGCCAGGCCTCCACTGGATCATAAAAAGAACTCAGAGGCAAGGCAGGCAGAGCAAGCCAGTGGAGGGACATAGCAGCAGTGTGTGGACACGCGCGAGGAGGCAAGAAGGGAAAGAGGGAAGAGCAGAGGTGAGGGCGTGTCTGGGGGCGGGAGCGTGAGGCGGTGGGAGGAAGCGGAGCAGCTGTGGTATTTGGAACAATTATAAATAGCCGCCTGGAAAGAGCTTGGCCAAACAGGGCTTTGCAGCTGCGGCGGCTGTGCAGGCAATCCTGGCCACTGTTGGCCAGCGGCGGGTGCAAACAGGGCACGGAGATAGGTGGTGGACAGGCCCAGCCCCAGGGCTCTGACTCGACACCCCTCACCATCACCACATCTCTGGATGCCCTCCCCACCAGCCATGCTGCTGGGTGGCCTCCTTCTCATTGTGGCCTCTACAACTGTGGCCCAGCGGAGGGGGCAGGAGGCCACCGGGCGCCGCCGGGCCCACCGAGTCCAGCATGGCCAATGCAGCTACACCTTCGTGCTGCCAGAGCCTGAGCCCTGCCCACCCGAGCCCGAGGCCTTCGGGGCCTCTAACAGTCTCCAGAGGGACTCCCCGGCGGCCGCACTGAACCTAGGAGACTGGCCGAGCCAGCGGATGCGACAGCTGGAAAAAATGCTGGAGAACAACACGCAGTGGCTACAGAAGGTAAGGGCTGGGTCTGCAGCAGGGTGAGGGCAGCGAACAGCAGGTGGAGCATCTACCCCACAGCCCTGCCCTGGACACAGATGGCCAGGCTAATAGGGCCCTTGTCTCTGAATTGTACATACTGGAATGATGAGGCCCAGAGAGGGGCAGAGATGAGCCTGAGGCCACACAACAAGACTGGGAGAAGACAGAACTGGAAACCTAACTCCCCAACTGCCATTCATTCATCCAGTGTGGACCAGTCCTGTCCTAGGAGCAGTAAATACAACAGTAAGCAGAAGAGTACGTTCCCTTCTGGACCAGTATAGGAAAGAGACAATAAAGGGATGAACAATAAGTACTCTGTCGGAGGTAAAGCAAAGTGAGAAAGAAAAAGGCAAGGAGTGGCCAGAGGTGGCTATTTGAAGTCAGATAATCAGAGAGGATTTCTCAGAGGAGGTGACATTTGAGACCAGAGAACAAGCGAAGTGATGGAGCAACCTGGGAAGGTTTCTAGGGGGAGGCTATTTCCAGCCAAGGGACCAGCAAGTGCAGAGGCTGTGTGGTGGAAATGTAGTTGGGGTACCTGGGGAACAGCAGCATGGCTGGAGCAGAGAAGGAGGGCAATGGAGGGTTGAGGGACAAAATCCAAGAGGTGAGGGGAGGGCAGACCATGTTGGGCCTTGAGGGCCACCGGAAGAACTTTGGCTCTTCCTCTGAGTTTCACAGGAGCCATTGCAGGGTTTTGAGCAGGTGAGACACACCTGAGTTAGTTTTAACAGAATAGGGACTACAAGGGACAGATTTAATGCTGGGAGCCCAAGGAAGAGACCAGGCAAGAAGTGATGGAGGCGTGACCCAATACAGGACAGCAGGAGGGGGTGTGGCCAGTCAGATTCTTCTATATTCTGAAGGGGAAGTTAATGGGCTCTGCTGATGAACTGGATATGGGGTGGCAGAGATGAGGGGGCCGAGGACCTCATTGCCATTTTGGCCCAATGCCGGGGCCACTCTAGGATCCCCTGTCCTCATTCTTTGAGCAGATATTCTGAGCTTCTACTGTGTGCCAGGCTCTAGGCAAGAAACCAAGGTGAACAAAGCAGGCTCAGCCCTGGGTGGGGTGAGGAAAGCATCCTATGATGTCCAAGATGGGGAGCAGTCCCTCTTTATCCCATGGTTCAAATTGTTCAAATTGTTTGCCTGGTCAGCAAACAATGTGTCGCTCCCCCGGTACATGCATATTTATTTAGTATTTGTGCACCTTATTGATATAATATTTACTAGGTATGACACAAATGAAAACTTTAAGAAGATAACATGAAATCACGTAAATTAGAGTTCCGGTGGCTTCCTCCTGTTTTCTAAAGGATGGCCTTCTGCATACCCTGGGTTGACCATCTCCCAGGTAGAGAGTTACACTTCTCTAACCAAGCTGATTTGTGCACATACTCGAATACACACTTAAGCTCCTGTTTCGTTCCTTCCCTGACCATCTATCCCCTCAGCCTCCTATTCACCATCTTCTCATAGTCACTGCCTACTTGCCCCTCTTACCTTGCAACACTTACAGCTGCCACCATGCCACGTTCAGGTCCCCCCTCAAGGGAGCTCTTGGCCTCATACACTGGATCCCAGAGGGCTCCATGCTGCCTTGAAATCTGTGTGTCTTCAGGCAGCTGTTTCCAGTCCTGTAAGGGTCATGCCAAGCCTCGTCTCCTCCTCAGCCTCCATTTTTACTTTGTGCCCATCCTCTCACCAGACCATGGATCTCCTACTTCAGAGAGACGTGGGGCCTACCCCACACTTGCAGATTCACCTATGCACCCACCAGTCCCCAGGGCCTTTCTCTGGCTCAGAGGAAGGGTTCCTCCATGGACCAGAGTCACTCTTTCACACCTGTGGGTCGCATCCCCTGCAATCCCTGAACCTCCTCAAACCAACCATTCCTCTTGTGTCTCTAACAACCCCTCCCTTTAGGCTGTACCTTCCCCTCAGTCTTTAATTGCATTTCCCATGTTAAAGAAAGAAAGAAAGAAAGAGGAAGGGGAGAAGGAAGAGGAGAGAGAACAAGACCCTTCTCCAGCCTATACCTTCTGACTTCTGGCCTGGCTCTCAGAAGTCTACAAGCTCTGCCTCTACTTCCTCCTTCATCCCATCCTTTCCCTAAGTAGCCTCCCACTTCCCATTTCCTAATACAGAGGCCACAGCTCAGTCTTCATCTTACTTGACCTCTTGGCAAATTTAGTATCACTAACCAATATCATCCTTCCAGAAATGGTCTCCATCAGCCAGTCCTCATCTACCACTCTGACTGCTGTCCCTACCTCCATCCTGGACCAGCCACCTCCATCTCCTACTTGGATGGTCTTCACAACTGCTGTCCTAGGCTCCATTTCTACCCAGACCCCAACAGTCCATTCTGTATTCAGCAGACAGAGGGGTCCTGTTAAAACCTAAGCTAGGTTAGTTTCTCCTCAAAACCCTCCTGGGGCTCCCATTCTCTTTAGTTATTCTTACTGAGCGAAAATCCTTGCTAGCTGCAAGACCCCTCACCCAGACATGTATGTGGCTCACTCCTGAAGCACCTCAGGTCTGCTACTTAAACGTCACCTCCTCGGAAAGGCCCTTCCTGTCCACCACATTTAAAATAGCCACCCTCCTTATGGTCTATTTACCCAGCTTTGGTTTTCTCTCTTAGCACCTACTACCACCTTTTCTTAAAAACATTCCTTTCGGTCTGTGAGCTTCAAGAAGATAGGGGCCAAGTCTGTTTGGTTTGCTACTGGGTTCTCAGGGCCTAGAACAGTGCCTGGCACATAGTAGGCACTCAATACTTGTCTGTTGAATGGATGGATGCACAATGACCCTCCCATCTCTCAGGCCACTCCTGCTCCTCCCCTCCTCCTGAAATGTTGCTGTTTCCCAGGGCAGAGTCTCTGTTGTTTCCTTTCACACTTTGTGGCACAACCCCCAGGGCTGCCCTCCCAGCACTCCCGCAGCACCATCTCCCCCCACCCCCATGATGACACCAAACCAACGTCTGAGGGGCTCCCGACCTCCCCTCTGAGGGCTCACAGTTTCTCAAATCCAAAGCTACCTGAAACTGAGATCTTCCCTCCCCACCCCCCACTTATTCTGCTGAAGGTAGTACCACCCAGCCAGCAGGTGGTTTGTGGCCCTGGGGTGTCCTTAAGCCCACCCCACTCCCAGGCAGCACGTCCTATCCATCCTGTCCCCTCAGCTTCCCAGCTCATCCTCCTGTCTTCCTCCCTGCCCTGGCTCTTGTCACCTCTCTCCTGGACCCTGCTCTCACCTTGCACCTGCTTTCTCTACCCCAAGCCTCACCCTCTCATCCATCTTCAACTCCCCTGGGTGCCTAGTGCTTGGATAACATTGGTTGAGCCAGATGATGGATTTAAACCAGTGGGTTTCCGGTTAGGAGGTCACCCAGCTCACCTCTTCATCTGGCAGTGGAGTGTCCTCTCCAGATATCCGTCCACATAGCCTGATAATCCCAGGCAGGGCTCACCATGGAGCACTGTGGGGCTAAAGAGTTCCCATGTGGGAATCAGGTGGATCTGAGTTTACATCCCAGCCCCAGAACTTACTTGCCACGTGGCTGTGGATGAGCAAGGCTCAGTTTTCCCTTCCTCAAAGTGGAGACAACAACAGTATGGTAGAGGGTTGGCTGCAAGGATCAAGGAGACCGCTAACCCACCCCTCTCGGCTGCATGGGTAACTCACCTGGGCAAGGATACAGTAGCTCAACTGGCTATTACTTAATTCAGCATCATCTCTATAGGAGCCCTGCACCGCTGGTCCTGGTCAAGTCAATCCAAGGGTGGCAGGTAACTTGGGGCAGGAGGTGTCTCTTGTCCATGCTGGTGTTCTCTGCAGTTCCCAGTCTTACCCAGTCTCTACTGGGGTCCAAGCAGAGGTTTGTCCTGCCATCTCCTGAGTATGCTTGGGTTGAGTGTTCCCTTCAGGCCCTTTGGTCTTCGGGTTACTGCCAGGTCACCCTGAGCCAGTAGAGCCTGCCCCAAGGTCAGACCCCATCAGCAGTCACTTTTCTCTGGGTACCATCACCTCTTTAGGCAGCAGCACAGCCTGGAAGGTGAGGACCCCAACTCTAGAGCCCAACTTTTTGAATTTGAGACTCATTCTGCCCTTTTCTGACTGTGTAACCTATGGCAAGTTGCTTCACCTCGCTGAATCTCTGTTTCCTCACCAATAAAATACAGTGACAACATTACCTACCTCTAAGAAGGTTTAATGAGATAACGCATATGAAGTCCTTGGCCCAGAGCCTGTCATACAGTAAATTCTCAATCAATGTCGGCTGTTTCCATGAGGAACTCTCCCCGGAAGGAAACACAAATCCTGAAATTCTTGAGTCCTTCCTTCCCCAGATGAGACACGGGGCCCCTGGCTCAGGGGTACGAGGCACCTGGACAGTCATCTCTCTCCCTCCAGTCGGGCATACTTGCTACCTTTTGTAACCATGGCCTTCCTCTGGCTCTTCTCTCATGCATTCTCTTGGTCTGGGCTTATCTCAGAGTCTTTGAAACTTGAGGGCCTCTTTTTGGCTTCTGCTACAATCTCTCAGAAGAGAAAAAAAATGAGTTTTAAAATAGTCTCATCACCATTGCCATCGGAGATGACTGGGGAAGACTGGCCTCCCAGACCGAGCTCTCAGCAAGTTTCATTCAGCTGGGAAGTTGCAGAGGAGAGCCTCCCTCCCTCATGCCCCCAGCCCCTCTCCCTGTTCCCAGTCCAGTGTACAGATGAGCAAACTGAGAGGCCAGAGAGGGGAAGGAACTGGCCAGAATGGCACAGCAGGGAGACCCAAAGTCCACTTCTCCAAAGTCTGGGTTCTTCCTACAACTCTGGAGGGTGTGAAGGAGGCGGGGGAGGCCAGATCTGAGACAACGGGGTGCTCCCTTCCAGAATCCCAAATTCCCTAATACCCACTCTCTTCTTCCAGCTATTCCGCCTGTGCTCAAGGTGCATGGGGGTGCCCCATCCCTGCTCCCTCTCCCCTTCCTCACTCCCCTCCACACACCCCTCCTCTTCCCTTCTTCCCACTGGTCTCCTTTTCCTCTCCCTCCCCCTCCTCCTGGAAGCCTCTGCCCCAGTGACTCATGTCTGGAGCCATCAGTTCGGTGGGCTGCACATCAGCTCTTGGCCCTGCTCCACTCCTTCATCTGGGTGAAGAGCTGCAGCAGGAATGTTGAGGGGAACGGGGGGTGGGGGTGGGGCAGAACCAGCTGGAGAGCAGGCATCCCTTGCTGGGCTGTGCATTCCAGTGGTTAGTGCCTGGCTCCTGAGTCCACCACAGACTCAGGAATACTTGCTGTGTGTCTTAGACAAGAGAGTGAAAGCACCTACTCCTGACATTTGATTTGGGTTTAAGAGAGGCAGAGCCCAGAAACCATCTGCCCAGAGCAGGTGCTTAATAAAGACCCACTCTTGTCCTGTCATCCCCCAGCGCCCCGGGCCTCTCAATCAGGAAGTGCCAATCTTAGCCCTCGTTGCATGAGAAACGTGAGGAAACACAAGTCCCCAGGCTCCTGTCCCACCTTCAGCATCTGAGGGCAGCAGAGCTTCCGCTGGGTCTCCAGGATCCCAGGAGCGGGGCAGACTCTGAGCCCCAAACCAGGGAGCCCGCTACTTTCTCGTCTGTACCAAGAACAGCTAGCCCTCACTGCTTGTCTTCCTGTGCATCTCCGCCTCTCTCCCTCTATCTCTGTGTCTCTCTGTCTCTTGTCCTGTGGCTCTCATGGTGGCTTGACTCACCTTCTCTAAGTCTGCGGGTGTCTGCCGCTTTCATTCTCTCTCCTGTCTGGCTGGCATCTCCCTAGCTTTCTCCCTGCCTCGCACTCAGGCTCGCCCTGGTCCGCCCACTCCTATGCCATCCATCTCTCCTGCCTTTACCTCCCAGGGTGTCTGCATGCTCCATCCACACTGGAGGACTTACCGGCACTATGGCCAGCATCCCACTCCCAGCGAGGCTCAGCTGGGGCCTCCTTCTCTTCCCCTTCTGTGCCCAAAGCCAAGCAGGGAAGGGTCAAGGGCTGGACAGGAGCCCCCCAGCCTCTGCTGTTCTTTCCAGGACCCTGACGTCAAACCTCAGAATAACTCAGCCCCTCGGTCCAGTGGTCGTAAGGCCTTGCCTGGCTGGATGTGGGTCAGAAGAGCATCCAGCGGGAGCACAGCGTGGGGTCCTGGCCCAGCCCAAGATCCTCCCAAACTGGCCAGGACTCCCAACTGCCCTGGCCTCCCCAGACTGCCCGTAAATTCTTGGCATTTTCGGCCTTTGGTTATCCAAACAAGAAATGGATCTCGGTTGCTGAACAAAATGTCTTGGGGTTTGATTTCCTAACCTCGCTGCTGGCTCCTCTAGACAGTTCGGGGCTGGGGAAGCGGGTGGGGAGAACAGCATCTGCTTCTTGGAAGAATGCTTCTTCCTTTTCCAAGAAAGGAGCCTAGAAACAGCTGGCACAGATGCCCTGGGCCTAGGGATGACCACAGAGCAGCGGCAGTGTGGCCCCTCATGCGGGATTCCCCAGAGGAATCAGCCGGCCCTATACTTCTGGCTCTCTCCTCCCGGACCCCAGAGCTCAGTCTGGGCTGGAAGATACACAGATCCTCCCTCCCCTTTGCTCTTTGAAGGGGAAATGTGAGAAAACAGGCCCCAGGTCTGCCCTTAAGCCTGCACCTCTGCCTAAACTCTGGCCTCTGAGTGTTTGCTTAGCCCTGGAGTTGGCTCTGAAATGCCTGGAATGGAGCCTGAATCAGGGGCCATGTCCCAGGGGGCTCGCCGACCAGCTGTGTGCCCTGGGGAAGCCACCTGCCTCAAGCAGTACCTCTGCAAAGTGGAATTTAAAATACTGCCTCCCAGCGAGAGGGTAGGATAAAGAAACAGACCAGGAGCCCCTCCTGTGTGCCAGACACTGTCCTCTGTGCCTTGTGACAATGACTGCATTGAATTCTCACAATGAGTCTATAAAGGAAGATTGCTTGCCCATTCACAGATGAAAAAACTGAGGCACCAAGAGGTGAGGTGACTTGCCCAAGGTCCCATGACCAGGAAAGGTGGGTCACGTTCACACTTAGACTGTCTAATGCCAGAAACCAAACTCTCAGCACTTAGACCAGTTCCTGGCTAATCGACAAGACCCATCCATTGTGTCCTGGTCCCTGGGCCCCCAGCTGGGTCCTAGGGAGCAGAGGCCCTTGGCCGCCAGAGGGGAAACTCACAGGGGCTAGATTTTCTCCTTTGCCCAGGAGGCCCTCAGCCAAGGAGAACTTCTGCCAGAGCAGATTCACATAGCACCTCAGTCTTCAAGGGCAGCCCTTGAGAATTGAGCGGACTCCAAACCTCCATCTAGGCTTCCTCACTGTTACAACCTCCCTCCTTGTACTAGGGTAAATCCGACAGAAACCGAGCGTGAGCCTTGGGGTCCCACTGACTCAATCTGAATCCCATCTCCGCTGCTGCTGTGTGTTCTCACTTTGCCAGTTTGTGCCTCCTTGTCTGTGAAACAGGGACAATAGTAGAAGCCACGTTGCAGGTTGTCATGGAGATTAAATGAATTAATATACATGGAGGGCAGAAGACAGTGTCTGACAGAGCCCAGGAAAGCCAGCTGTTGTAAACACACGGGGGGAACTTCCCCGTCAGTCCAGTGGCTAAGACTTCACCTTTCAGCTAAGATCTCAGGTGCCTTCCTGCCAAAACACCACAACATAAAACAGAAACTATATTGCAACAAATTCAATAAAGACTTTAAAAATGGTCCACATTTTTCTTTAATCTTTAAAAAAAAGAAAAGAAGGAAGAAAGAAAGGAAAACATACTGAGGATGCTCGGCCCAGGAAAGGAATCCATCTTGGAATCAGCACAGGAATGCCAGCTTTTCTGCATCCTGCCTGTGTGATCTTGGGAAAGTCCCTTTTTCTTTTCCCTGGGCCTCGGTTTCCTCTTCTTCAAAGTGGTGGGGCATGAAGCCAAGCACCTCAGGTGAGGACAAAATGAAGTAAAGCATGTAGACACCTGGTGGGGTAGGCAGGCAGGTGAGGAGATGACTGGGGCTTGAGGCTGAAAGTAAAACTACGTCCCTTGGACAGAGAAACAGAGCCTCAGAAGCTTAGGATGGCGGAGACTTGTGGCCCTTCGCTCCTGACTCCAGTCCAGCACTCGGTCTGCTAAATGAGGCTGAAGGAAGGAAGGTGATTCCCAGGCAGCTGAGGGGAACCCCCGCAGGAAAGCTCTGCAAAAGCTGTAAGTGGGCCCCCCAGGCAAAGAGATGAGCTGGAGAGAGGCTGCAGATGAGGGGCTGGGGCCTCTTCCTCCAGAGGCATGCTGACCTGGGGTCCAATCCCAGCTCTACCTCTTGCCAACAGCCCTAGTTGTTTTCCTCAGCTTTTGACTAATTTTCAGTGCAAAAAATGAGAAATATGGAATTGTGTGAAGACACAGAGGGGAAAAAAAAAATTGTCATCACTATCCCCTGGTTATTTCCTTGCTGCTCATTCTTTGCGTTTTAAATGGTTACTTGAAATGTTTCTGATGGATGAAAAGGTAGAGAGAAAGATCAGATGAAATTTCTTGTCCCTAAAACCCAGCTTAAGTAACAAAATTTTACCAATCCCTTTAAGCCCCTGCCTGGCCCCTGCCTCCCTCCCCCACCAGAGATAGCTACTGTGAATTCTATGTTGCTGACCTCTTATTCCAGGTCCCTCCCACATCCTGTATAGTGGTCACACTGTCCATCTCTTTCTACAATTTGCCTTTGTTCGCCCAACCTTGTGTCTGTGAGATTTATAGCTCTGCAAATATGGGAAAAGCCTGAGTCTCAGTTTTTCCCTCTGTGAACTGGGGACGTGGTAGGCACATGCCTGAGTTTGCTGTGAGGCCCAAATAACCAGTGCCTGCTGAGGCCTGGGAGCGCGTCTGGCACCACATCTGCTTGTAGGGAAATCGGAAATTCTGCTATGGCTTCTTCCGTCTTCTGGAGCCACTGCATTGTTGTAGCGACTCCACACACTGGACTGTCTCTGTGCCAGGCACTAGTACACGTGTTTTACAAGCATGACTCATTAAACCTCACGACATCCTGAAGGGTGAGGATTGTTATGATCTCCACTTATTGTGGGGAAACTGAGGCCCAAAGAGTTTATACATCTGAGAGGTGAGGGAGGTGGGCTTGAACCCAGGCAAGCTGGTTCCAGACTTTACACTCTTAATCACTACACAGACGGCCTCTCCCTGCTGCCCATTTTACAGATGGGTACACTCCCCTGGGCGGGGGGAGTGACTTGACTACATTTGCCCTGGTATCATTGTCAAGGACAATTTTGCTTCTGCTCCCTAGTGGTGAGAGGACACGTAGCACGTCAGGAAACTCATGAAAAAGCCATGTGTCCTTACAGCTAGGAAACTCTGGAATTGTGCACACACACATGTGTGCACAGTTCTGAACTTAATTTTCCAGGTGGAGTGTTCATTCCTCCACGTGCTTAATCACCCCCTCCATTGATGGTAGGGCTTCCCTGGTGGCTCAGACAGTAAAGAATCCGTGTTCAGTGCGGGAGACCTGGGATCTCTAACTCTGGGTTGGAAAGATCCCCTGGAGGAGGGCATGGCAACCCACTCCAGTATCCTTGCCCGAAGCATCCCATGGACAGAGGAGCCTGACAGGCTACAGTCCATAGAGTTGCAAAGAGTCAGACACGACTGAGCGACTAAGCATCAGCAGCAGCCATTGATGTTTACCGTGAGCTTACATGCTACTCACTGTGCAGATGAAGAAAATTCAACAGTAAGCAAGGAAGACTTGGTCTTTCGCCTCCAGGAGCAGCGGCAAAGACACTAACCTGGTAATTTCTTAGGTGTACTGATCAATCATGATATTAATACATGCTGTGAAGAAGGGGCTCACCTGTTCTAGGGGTAAATAATAAGGGGCCCAACCTCGGTGGAGGAATGGCTCCAGGAAGAAGAACACAGCTGAGATCTAAAAAGTAGATTAGGAGTTCTTAGGCAAGGAAAAGAAGGGGAAAACATTTCAAGCACAGGGACCAGCAAGTGCAAAGGCCCTGAGATAGAACAGAGCAAAGGGATTTCAAGGAAGTGAAAAATGTTCACAGTGGCTGGAATGCAGAGAGTTAGGAGAATGTGGCCCAGATGAGACCAGCCTCCCCAGATCTTACCCTGCTATTGAGGCTCTGGGGTGCTGGAAACTGATGTGGCCACTTTTCTGTCCCGCCAGTGATGGGCAGTGGCTATGGACATCTGGACCCGCTCCTCTCCTCCCTGCCTGACCTTGGTCCTATCCCTGTCACCCTGTCTTCAGGGTCAGCCTCGCCTACCAGTGACGGGTGAGCAGAAAGAGCTTAGCCGTTGGATTCAGTTCCTTACTTACCAGCTGTGGGTGACGCTTGGCCTCTCTGGGTCTTGGATTAAACTCATTTGTCAAGTGGGGAGCAATCGCTCTTTCCATCCAGCCTGCAGAGGAGGAAGACCAGACAAAGGCAGAGTTACCCACCAGAGTTCCTCAGACAGGAAAGCCTGGTGCTACCTGGGGGAGATACTCCAGCAAGGCTTCCCTGCATCTAGAGGGCACTTGACTCCCTTCCCCCAGGGGGAGCTGGAGTGGTGGAGGAGGGGAAATGCTGTCACTTGGTCACTTCAGGCACGCCAGCTTTGAAGTGTAGCCTAAGAGAACCATTCCCAGAGAGCCTGGACTTGCCCCTGGTGAGCTGTTTGTCCTTGAACAAGTTGCTTAACCTCTCTGTGCCTCATCTGTAAAATAGGTTGATAGGATCAGCTACCACAGAGGGTGGCAACAGGGATTTAACACACATAGTGGCTAGAACAGTGTCCAGCACATAATAAACACTAAGTAGACATTTGCCAAGCAAAATGGACACACCATCCCACTCCAGGTAAGGGCTGATGCCCAAGTGGTGGGGAGGTAAGCAACTGCAGAAAACGTCACCCTGTTGTTTAAACTCCCGGCTCCTACACTTGGGAGAGTAAGAAGGACTCATCTGCTGAGCCTCACTGTTGACAGTCCTCCCAAGATCAAGGTTTGGACACAGACAACCATAAAGGGACAGCTGAGGCCAAGGCCTTGGCTGCCCTGCCCCCGCTAACGAGAAGCACCCACATCCAGGCGGCAGAGGGGCCCACGCCAGCCCCTCTGCAAGGAGGAATCAGCCCCATTTTCTGATGAGGCCACTGAGGCTCAGAGAAGCTCAGTCACTGGTCCAGAAAGCATACAGCAAAGCAGTGATGGAACCAGCGCCTGACTCTCAGTGCCCTGTGCCAGGCCCGCTAGACTCAACGCTGCAGCTGGAAGCTGGGCGGAGCCAGGCTTGTGCCGGGAATCGGGAATTGCAACTTAAGCTAAGAGCTGAAAAGCGCATCCCTCCTCTACAGGCTGTTGGTGCAAGACATTCTCCAGCCCTGGCTCCCTGCCCACTCACTCCGCTGAGCCCTGACCCAGAAGGAAATCAACAGAATCTTTTGCAGGGAGGAAAACAGCCGAGGAAGGCTGGGCCTGGCTGCTTGAAAAAAAACAAGACAAATCCCCTCTGCCTTGAGCCCAGGGGTCAGGGCCTGTGTGGGCCCAAGGGGATGGGAGGGGCTGGAGATGGGCAGAGGAGGGGCCAACCTTGGCCGTCAAGTCCACAGATACAATGTTAGTTCCACTGGGAAAATAAAACTAGTTAGTTCCATTGGGAAACTGTAGTCTGAAGGTGACAGGGTGGGATTCGATCTGCCAGGCAAGAGGGGTGGGCCACCTGTGAGCAAGAGTGTCTGACCTCTGTGACCTCTGCGAAAGCAGGACAGTACTTATCTAGAAAAAGTCACCCTAAGGCATTCAATGCAAAGAAATAGAGGAAAACAACAGAATGGGAAAGACTAGAGATCTCTTCAAGAAAATTAGAGATATCAAGGGAATATTTCATGCAAAGATGGGCTCAATAAAGGAAAGAAATGGTATGGACCTAACAAAAGCAGAAGATATTCAGAAGAGGTGGCAAGAATACACAGAAGAACTGTACAAAAAGGATCTTCACGACCTGGATAATCACGATGGTGTGATCACTCATCTAGAACCAGACATCTTGGAATGTGAAGTCAAGTGGGCCTTAGAAAGCATCACTACAAACAAAGCTAGTGGAGGTGATGGAATTCCAGTTGAGCTATTTCAAATCCTGAAAGATGATGCTGTGAAAGTGCTACACTCAATATGCCAGCAAATTTGGAAAACTCAGCAGTGGCCACAGGACTGGAAAAGGTCAGTTTTCATTCCAATCCCTAAGAAAGGCAATGCCAAAGAATGCTTAAACTACCGCATAATTGCACTCATCTCACACACTAGTAAATTAATGCTCAAAATTCTCCAAGCCAGGCTTCAGCAATATGTGAACCATGAACTCCCTGATGTTCAAGCTGGTTTTAGAAAAGGCAGAGGAACCAGAGATCAAATTGCCAACATCCACTGGATCATGGAAAAAGCAAGCGAGTTCCAGAAAAACATCTATTTCTGCTTTATTGACTATGCCAAAGCCTTTGACTGTGTGGACCACAATAAACTGTGGAAAATTCTTCAAGAAATGGGAATACCAGACCAGCTGACCTGCCTCTTGAGAAATCTGTACGCAGGCCAGGAAGCAAGAGTTAGAACTGGACATGGAACAACAGACTGGTTCCAAATAGGAAAAGGAGTACATCAAGGCTGTATATTGTCACCCTGCTTATTTAACTTCTATGCAGAGTACATCATGAGAAACGCTGGACTGGAAGAAACACAAGCTGGAATCAAGATTGGCGGGAGAAATATCAATAACCTCAGATATGCAGATGACACCACCCTTATGGCAGAAAGTGAAGAGGAACTAAACAGCCTCTTGATGAAAGTGAAAGAGGAGAGTGAAAAAGTTGGCTTAAAGCTCAACATTCAGAAAACGAAGATCATGGCATCCGGTCCCATCACTTCATGGGAAATAGATGGGGAAACAGTGGACACAGTGTCAGACTTTATTTTTTGGGGCTTCAAAATCACTGCAGATGGTGATTGCAACCATGAAATTAAAAGACGCTTACTCCTTGGAAGAAAAGTTATGACCAACCTAGATAACATATTCAAAAGAAGAGACATTACTTTGCCAACTAAGGTCCATCTAGTCAAGGCTATGGTTTTTCCTGTGGTCATGTATGGATGTGAGAGTTGGACTGTGAAGAAGGCTGAGCACCGAAGAATTGATGCTTTTGAACTGTGGTGTTGGAGAAGACTCTTGAGAGTCCCTTGGACTGCAAGGAGATCCAACCAGTCCATTCTGAAGATCAACCCTGGGATTTCTTTGGAAGGAATGATGCTAAAGCTGAAGCTCCAGTACTTTGGCCACCTCATGTGAAGAGTTGACTCATTGGAAAAGACTCTGATGCTGGGAGGGATTGGGGGCAGGAGAAGAAGGGGACGACTGAGGATGAGATGGCTGGATAGCATCACTGACTCGATGGACGTGAGTCTGAGTGAACTCTGGGAGTTGGTGATGGACAGCGAAGCCTGGCGTGCTGTGATTCATGGGGTCGCAAAGAGTCGGACACGACTGAGCGACTGAACTGACTGACTGAAGTGAAGGCATTCAACAAGCTGGGCTTCCCTGGTGTCTTGGTAAAGAATCTGCCCACAATGCAGGAGATCCAGGTTCAGTCCCTGGGTTGGGAAGATCTCCTGGAGAAGGAAATGGCAACCCACGCCAGTATTCTTGCCTTGAGAACCCCATGGACAGAGGCGCCTGGCGGGCTACAGTCCATGGGGTCGCAAAGAGTCGGACACAAACCAAACAACTAACACTTTCACTTTCACACTTTCATTCAGCAAGTTAATTGAACCCACAAACATTTATTATCTCTCACAGTTTCTGGGAGTCAGGAATTGAGAGAAGCTTGATAAGGTAGTTCTGACTTGGGTCTTTTCTCTATGCAGTTATACTCGCGTGTCAGCTGGGGCTGTGGTCCCCTGAAGGCTCGACTGGGACTGGAGGATCAGACTCAAAGGTGGCCCCAGCATAGGGCTGGGAGGGCAGTACTGGCCTGTGGTGGGAGGCCTCTGTTCCTCTCCAGATGGGTTCTCAGGGCTGCTTGAGGGTCCTCAGGACATGGTGGTCAACTTCCTCCAGAGCAAGAGATTCAGGAGGGAGAAAGCGCAAGCCGCAATGTGATGATGCCACGATGTGATGACGTCAGCCTGGCTCACCACCACCACGTCTCCAGTATCCTGTTCACACTGGCCAGTCTGATGACACGGGGGCATGAGAACTGGGAGGGGAGCAGATCACTGGGGCTGCCTTGGAGTCCAGAGGCCACAAGCAGCCCACTGAAGTGGTGACAGCCATGGTCTCGGGAGCCCGAAGGCCTGGTCCCGAGCCAGCCTCTGCCACTCACAAGCTGTGAGACTTGGGCAATGGGCTCGTCTTCTCTGTGCTCCTTTTCCTTGGCCATGAAATGGGGTCAATGAGACAAGGCAAGATCTAAACAGACCAAATAAGGCCCTCGGGGCAATGCCTGACACCACCTCTGAAGCAGGAACAAGCCTCCTCTAGTCACTGCTCTCCCCCCAGTGCTCCGCATGGGTCCAGTGCTTCTGAATGAGTTTGCTCAACAGACAAATGAGCCCCAAGACTGTGTCAGGTTTCTGGAACTTTCTCCTTCAGATGCCCCAAACTGGCTCTCTCCCTCGCTGTGAGCCTCCCTCTGCTCCTCTCCCCTCCCTCCAGCTTCCCCTTTTCTTCCTGCCCTTGAACTAGTTGTCTCTCCAAACTCTCTGACCCCTCTGGCCATGCCTCTCACAGGGATCCAGGGGGCAGCTGGGGCTGAGTCAGTCTCCAGACTTATTTCTAGCACCCAAACTAATAGTCCATGGAGATCTGGTGCCCTTTACATAGAACGGACCTATTTGGTTTTTTTAACAAATAGTTACTGAGCCTCTCTTATTTGTTACTGAGTTGGTATAGCTACTGGCACTCCTTGAGGCACAGAGGGTACAGCCATGAACAGGGCACCCCTGTGCTCCTGCAGCTGACATTCCCATGGGGGGAGACAGGCGAATAGGAAACGACTGCAGTGATTTGAAACACGTGACATGCTGTGACGAAACCACAGTTATGGCAGGCGTAGTAGGGCTAGGGGTGCACTTACCTTTAATGGGGTGGCCATCAGAGGAGGTGACACTTGTGGGCAGACTGAAAGTCAGAAGAGAGCTGACAGGAGAAGCTCTGGAAGCTCGTGAGATTGGGGCATGTGGATGTGTGTTGAAGGATTTGAGTAGGTAACACCCTGGCTCCATGGCCATACCCCAGCATCCCTCTTTCAAACGTAGTGTGAGAACCACAGACACAACCCTCTGCCCAGAGCTGCTAAGCTGCTAAGTCACTTCAGTCGTGTCCAACTCTGTGTGACCCCATAGACGGCAGCCCACCAGGCTCCCCGGTCCCTGGGATTCTCCAGGCAAGAACACTGGAGTGGGTTGCCATTTCCTTCTCCAATGCATGAAAGTGAAAAGTGAAAGCGAAGTCTCTCAGTCGTGTCTGACTCTTAGCGACCCCATGGACTGCAGCCCACCAGGCTCCTCCGTCCATGGGATTTTCCATGCAAGAGTACTGGAGTGGGCTGCCATTGCCTTCTCCCTGCTGCTGCTGCTAAGTCGCCTCAGTCGTGTCCGGCTCTGTGCGACCCCATAGACGGTGGCCCACCAGGCTCCCCTGTCCCTGGGATTCTCCAGGCAAGAACAGTGGAGTGGGTTGCCATTCGTCCAAATCTCAAGTGTCCTTATCCTTTAAAGCGGCTGCCATGGTTTAAGGGATTTATCCCCAAGCAGCCTTGCAGAGGGATTAGTGACAAGCGGGAAGGATGTTCCCAGCAGCCCTGATGTGATGGCAAAAGCCTGGAAATGACCTGCAGACCCAGCAATAGGGAACCAGAGGAGCAAACGGTGGGGCACTTCAAACAGCAAGGCAAGTTCCTCTGGATGAACATAGAGCAATCTCCAAATTACATTAAGAAAAAAGATGCAGGGTATGGAATGGTGCACTGATATTGGTATAGACTAGAAGCAGGTGGATAGGACCCTATTCATTGCTGGTATATGCTTAGAGTTTCTTTCTTGCTCACCGGACCTGACCTCCCGGCCTCTCGAATCAGCAGACCTGGATATGAATCCAGCAACCGCCAACTTGTTGGGTGACCTCAGGGAAGTGACTCTGCGTGTCTGAACCTCCATTTGCTCGGGCCCTTTTCTACGAGGTCCACATCTTCCCTCTTCACTCCAACCCCACACCCCATCTACTGATGGCGAAATGGAAGCACAAAGGTGAAAAGTGGCAAGCCACGAGGCAGCTCAGGCTGGGGTTCCATGGTTTTATAAAAGCACTTCTCTCCTTTCCTGTTGTTCTGTTTGCCAGTGGCTATACCACAGATCTACATGGGGTATTTTATTTCAGAGCTAATTCTTCCAGGAGGGGAGATGTCCAATCTATCCATTCATTCAGCTTAACAAATATTCATGGAACACCTAGAAACTTCCAGACATCCTTCCAAGCACCAGAAGAACTGCTAGCAAAGGCCCTGCACCCAGAGTTAGTGGCCCACTGAGTGTCCACTCGTGCAGACATGTGTGTGGGAGGGGTTTTCAGAGTCTCAGCCTTTCCTGTGCCCTGGGTCCCTCTGGCATCTGATAAAGATCTACAGCCTCTCTCAGAAGAATGTCTTTAAACATATATAATTACATGCTTCAGGATTTCCCTGGTTGTCCAGGTATTAAGAATCCACCTGCCAATGCAGGGGACTTGGGTTTGAGCCCTGGTTCAGGAAGATTCCACATGCCTTGGAGCAGCTAAGCCCTTGTGCCTTAACTACTGAAGCCTGTGCAGCTAGAGCCTGCGTTGCACAAGAGAAGCCACTGCAATGAGAAGCCCACACACCGCAAGTTGAGAGCAGCTCCTACTCACCGCAACTAGAAAAGCCCGCGAGCAGTAATGAAGATAGCGCAGCCAAAAAATAAATAAATAAGTGTATATGCGTAGATTTACAAAGGAAACAAATTGCCTTGAGATACAGATATCAAATATTTTTCAGAGCAGATGTGTGTTGAGAGAGTAGCACACACCATGCGTAAAATAGATAGCTAGTGAGAAGCTGCTACACAGCACAGGGGACTCAGCTCCGAGCTCGTGACGACCTAAAGGGGTGGGATGCAGGGGCGGAAGGGAGAGTAAGGACGGAAGGGATATATACATAGAGCTGATTGACCTTGTTGTACAGCAGAAATTAACACAACATTCTAAAGCAATTATACTCCAATTAACAACTAAAAGAAAAAAGAGCAGATGTGTGATACAGTCGTATAGTACTTCTGTGTTAGTCTGTTGAATAACAAGACCTCTGGTGGATCTAGTACTTGCTGTCATTTTTTTTGGGGGGGGGGCCCTGTGTTGTGTCTTGCGGCACGCAGGATCTTCACTGCAGCGTTTGGGCTACTCTGGTTGTGGTTCCAGAGCACGTGAGCTCAGAGGTTACACTGTGCGGGCTTAGTTGCCCCATGACGTGGGATCTTAGTTCCCTGACCAGGGATTGAATCCACGACCCCTGTCTTAGAAGAGGGATTCTTAACCACTGGACTGCCAGGAAGTCCCCCTTCCATCCTTTTGAAGTTGTAATAAGTATAAACAGTATGTCATAAATGTCCACTGGAGTGAGACACGGGATTATCTGTGATGTCTGCTGGTGACCGTCACGCGCACTTCCACCACTGCAGTAATTTGTGGCCTACATTCATCACTGTAGGAAGAGCTCCTTTCAGTTAGAGATTAGCAAAATGAAAAAACAAACTGAACAAAACTGTTTCCCATCCAAGTCCACAGATTCCCTGAATTCTATTCACAGATCCCTCAGGGATCCAGGAATAGCTGTTAAGAATGCCTGGCTGACATACTGGCTTTTCAGTATTATAGTAATTATATCTGTACAGGCAGACCTTGAAAATATTGAGAGTTTGGTTCCAAACTCCTGAAAATAAAGTGAATATTGCAATAAAGAGAATCATGACTTTTTAGTTTCCCAGTGTATTGCAAAAGTTATTTTTACACTATATTGTAGTCCATTAATACAATAGCATTATGTCTTTTTTTTAAGTACAGGCCTTAATTAAAATATACTTCATTGCTAAAAAATGCTAACCATCATCTGAGCCTTCAGCGAGTCATAATCTTTCACAGTAATTACATCAAAGATGCCTGATCACAATGAAAAAGAAATACTGTGAGAATTACCAACATATGACACAGGGGCATGAAGTTAGTTAATGCTGTTGGCAAAATGGAACCAACAAACTTGCTTGGCACAGAATTGCCACAAACCTTCAATTTGTTAAAAAAAAAAAAAAAGAAAGAAAGAAAAAAGGCAATATCTGCAAAGCATGATAAAATGAAGCATGCCTGTATACAATCTCATCCTGTTTTTTTAAAATAGAAACAATTTAGAGATACAGAATATAAAAAACAAAAGCAAAACACTACCATCACCCCCATTGTAATCGCCTTCCCTGAAGCAAAGCACCAGGGTTACTAGTTTGTGCCTCCTAGACCTTTATCTCAGAGAAGGCAATGGCACCCCACTCTAGTACTCTTGCCTGGAAAATCCCATGGATGGAGGAGCCTGGTGGGCTGCAGTCCATGGGGTCGCTAAGAGTCGGACCCGACTGAGTGACTTCACTTTCACTTTTCACTTTCATGCATTGGAGGAGGCAATGGCACCCCACTCCAGTACTCTTGCCTGGAGAATCCCAGGGATGGGGGAGCCTGGTGGGCTGCCGCCTCTGGGGTCGCACAGAGTCGGACACGACTGAAGCGACTCAGCAGCAGCAGCAGCAGCAACAGCCCTTTATCTGAGTACACATGAAAACACATCATCTGGGATTTCTTATACACAAATGGGTCCACACTGTAGGTAATGTTCTGTATCTTGCTTTTTTCTCTCAAGAGTGTATCTGGGACATCGTTTCACGTCTACTCCTGATGAAGGTTGACCTGGTTCTTTTAAACAGCTGCCTGGTAACCCTTGATACAGACTTAAAGACATACCAGAATTGTTCATGTGTCAATTACATAATCATGCTCTAGGCCTTTTAAATGGATCATGCCTGGAATCTTGCCTACCATCTGGAGATAGGAGCCACGATTATCTGCATTCTAGAGAAGTGGCCCAAAGAGGTAGAGGTCACATAGCCCAAGGTCACAGAGCCATTTAGCTAAAGAGCTGTTATTCAAACCCAGGTTCATCATATATAAGGCACTACTCTTTCTTTCTGCCTTGGCTTTTATCTGTAGTTGACAAAATGCTTTTCCCAAATGTGAACCCTTTCTACGAAAGAGACAGGCAGGACATATCGTTGTTATTGATCTTATTGATTCTCTGACACACCAGACACATTCCCACCTTAAGGCCTTTGCACTGCCTTTCCCTCCTGGAATTCCCTTCCTCCTGACTTTCCCACAGCTGGCTTCTTCACGTTGGCTCAGCTCAGATGGCCCCCTCTGCTGAGCATTTCCCTGCTATTGTGGCTAAACATGCCCCTGACCCCAGTCACTACCCTGTCTTATTTTCTTTGTAGCCCTCATCACTATTGGAATTTAACTGATATAGTCCATGGAAGTGTCCTGGAATCAGAAAGCTTGCCAGTTTTGTTCATTCCTTATTCTTGAGTACCTAAAACAGGATCTAGCATATAATAGGTACTCAAGAAATAATTTTTTGACTACATAAATGAAATTCAGAAGGTGAGGGATTAGTTTGAGGAAACACATTTATAACATACATTTCCCATGGACTGTATCTTGCCAGGTTCCTCTGTCCATGAGATTCTCCAGGCAAGCATACTGGAGTGGGTTGCCCTGCCCTTCTTCAGGGAATCTTTCCAACCTAAGGATTGAACCCAGGTCTCCTGCATTGCAGGCAGATTCTTTACCATCTGATCCACCAGGGAAGCCCATATTTATATATAACACATATTATATAACACATGTTTTATATGGGACATTTTATAGAACCTTGTGTTGGTGGATTTGTTTTATATTAAGATATAGTCCACATACAGTGAAATTCACCCTTTTAATGTACAGCTCTATAAGTTTGACAAATGTATATCGTCATGTAACCGCTGTCACACAATACAAAATATTACCAACACACCCCAGAAGTTCCCGTGTCCCTTTGCTGTGAATCCCCACCCCTGGGCCTCAGCCTCTAGCAACAAGTGATTCCGACTGTTCCAGAAAGTCATATGAATGGAATCCTACAGTCTGTAGCCTTTTAAATCTGGCTTTTTTCAATGCAGTCTGACTGGAGGTGCCTCCTTGCTGTTGAATGCATCAGTAATTTATTCCTTCTTATTGCTGAGTAGAGTTTATTGGATGAGTGGGCCACAATTGCTTCTCCATTTACCAGATGAAGTCTTTTTCACTTAGATAATGCAGGAAAAAAGCAGACTTCAGCAGATCTCCTTGGCCACTGAGACTCGCCTGCCTATGTGCTCAGCTGTATTCTATCCAGAGTTCCTTCCTTCCTCCCCCAGGCTCGGTCTATCAAAACTATTTCCTTTCCTTCAAGGCCCTTTTCAAATGCTTCCTCCCACAAAAGAAGCAGGGTTTACTGTCCCTGTGTCACAGGTTGGTAACGTGAAGCTCAGGGAAAGGCAGCCTTCAACTGCTAGAGGCCCACGCTTGGGCGTAGCAGAGCCAGAACCAAACTCAGGGCCAAGGCGAGAAGGGGGCCGCTCAAGGGCCAAAGATCAACCTCTTTGCAGGCTGGGGGCAGCGGGGGCGGGGAGGGGTGCGGTGGAGATGCAGGCCCCCTCTTTCCCATTTCAGCCCTGAGAGTTTACCAGCAGGAGGATGACAGAGAATGGGCAGGTCCAATCCTGAGTGGGGCTGGGGGCTGGGGCAGATCCCATCTGGGGTTTCCCCCTCCATGAGGACTTTTCCCTTCCCACCCTTTCAGCTGGTGCCTGAGCCCTGGGGCTGGACCCAACCCCCACACACAGGCTGACATTTACTCATCAGAGCTGCAGGCTGGCTGAACTGGGGCCCTTCTTGCCCAGATTAACATCCTAGAGCCCACAAGTGGGCATGGCAAGTTGGGTGATGGGTCCCAGCTGTGGGTGGCCTTTGCCCCCCCAGCCATTTGCAGCCACAGAACAAATAGGGGACTAATAAGAGTGCTTAGGGGGTTCCCATTACTAGAGAGGACCCCAAGCTACCCTGAGGCCCCAGCCCTGCTGTGCAGACCTGAGGAGCCCCCTGGGCAGGGAGTCTTGAAACCCAGGCCATCAGCTGGTGACCTTAGGCAAGTTTTCTGGGTCTTAGTTTGGGGAGTTGGGCTGCTGGTCCTGGGTGGAGCTTATGGATACTTTTTCAGAATATTACTTAAAAAAAATAGTGTGTGGGCTTCTCATTGTGGTAGTTTTTCTTGTTGCAGAGCACGGACTGTAGACACACAGGCTTCAGTACTTGCAGCACGAGGGCTCAGTACTTGTGGCTTGTGGACCCTAGAGCTTGCAGGCTCAGTAGTTGGGGAACACAGGCTTAGTAGCTCCACAGCATGTGGAATCTTTCTGGGCCAGGGATCAAACCCGTGTCCCCTTTATTGGCAGGTGGATTCTTATCCACTCTACCACCGTAGAAGTCCAGAATATTGCTTTCAAATGCATAAAATAAGAACACCTAGTGACATTGTGATTATAATGTGCTGTAGTTGTAACATTACCCAGTGGTGGGTTTGAGAATGGCCATTATTCTGAAGTCATGATCGGTATTTTATGACACTGTAATATCTATGCTGTGATAGGAAATATTTGTGATTTCTGTTGGTAATGTAGTTGTAGGATCAGCTAACAGTGTTATGATTTGGAATCTCTGCTCATAATTGAAAGTGAAAGCCACTCAGTTGTGTCCAACTCTTTGCGACCCCATGGACTATACAGTCTTTGGAATTCTCTAGGCCAGAATACTGGAGTGGGTAGCCTTTCCTTTCTCCAGGGAATCTTCCCAACCCAGGGATCGAACCCAGGTCTCCCACATTGCAGGTGGACTCTCACCATCTGAGCTACCAGGAAAACCCAAGAATACTGAAGTGAGTAGCCTATTCCTTCTCCAGCAGATCTTCTCAACCCAGGAATTGAACTGGGGTCTCCTGCATTGTAGGCGGATTCTTTACCAACTGAGCTATGGGGAAGCCCAGTTGTAGGATTGGCTAACAGTGTTATGATTTGGGACCTTGGCTAGTAATTGAAGGAAATGCCAAATTCTTATTACAGGTTAGTCAACAAAAAAGAAAAATGTAGTTATTCTTTCACCCAAGTTCATGGACCCCCCCGAATTCTCTTCACAGGCCCTGTGGTCCCCAATTAGGCACCGGTGACCTACAGAGAGAATACCCAGGACTAGGGCATGAGAACCCCCCAAGAAGCCTGAAAAAGGAATCAGTTAGGGGGTGATGGGAGGGGAGGGGGAAAGAATAGGGAGAGGAGAAGGAAAACTAGGGGAGGGTATACCTGGGAAGTACTTCCAGAAAAAGGAAGTGGCCACATGGGTGACTGCTGCTGAGACGGAGAGTAAGCTGAGGACACAGAAGTGTCCGCTGACCACTCTCATCAGAGACAGTTACAACGAGGTGTGTGAAAGAGTCTCTCCAGGGCTGGGGACAGGTCAGTGGTGCACAGGATTCAACCATATGGGTTGTATTTTTTTTTCTTGAGTGTAGTAAATACACAGATTTTATTATACTATTACTTATGCTGTGTGAATGTGTGTGTGTGAAGAACACCATAATAATATTATTTTTTAAAGAACTGCCTTATGACCCAGCAATCCCACTGCTGGGCATATACACCAAGGAAACCAGAATTGAAAGAGACACATGTACCCCAATGTTCATTGCAGCACTGTTTATAATAGCCAGGACATGGAAACAACCTAGATGTCCATCAGCAGATGAATGGATAAGAAAGCTGTGGTACATATACACAATGGAGTATTACTCGGCCATTAAAAGGAATAAATTTGAATCAGTTCTAATGAGATGGATGAAACTGGAGCTGATTATACAGAGTGAAGTAAGCCAGAAAGAAAAACACCAATACAGTATACTGACACATATATATGGAATTTAGAAAGATGGTAATGATGACCCTGTATGTGAGACAGCAAAAGAGACACAGATGTATAGAACAGACTTTTGGACTGTGAGAGAGAGGGGGAGGGTGGGATGATTTTGGAGAATGGCATTGAAACATGTATTCTATCATGTAAGAAACGAAGTGCCAGTCTATGTTCGATACAAGATACAGGATGCTTGGGGCTGGTGCACGGGGATGATCCAGAGAGATGATATGGGGTGGGAGGTGGGAGGGGGATTCAGGATTGGGAGCTCGTATACACCGGTGGCGGATTCATGTCAATGTATGGCAAAAGCAATACAGTATTGTAAAGTAAAATAAAGTAAAAATAAAATTTAAAAAAAATTAATGAGATCAAATTAAAAAAAAGACAAGTCTATTAAAAAAATCAAATAGAATCAAATATGTAAATATCATCATGTTTAAATCTTAAAAACATAACATTGAATAATAAAAGCTAATTGTAAAAAGAAAAAAATAAAACCAATTTCTTTAAGCTTTTTCATAAAAAAAATTAAAAAATAAAGGTAAGGATGGAGAGGAAGGGGAAAATGGAGATAATTTGTTCAAGAAGTTATGTTGTTTGGGGGTGAGCAGAGAAATTGGAGACACAGATAGAGGGAATCTGTGGAGTCAAGGATATTTTTTTCCTTTAATTTTTAACTAGGGACCCTTGGACACATTTGCCTGTTGCAGAGGCTGGGGCAGGAGAGGAAAGAAGGGGTCAAAGGGACAAAGGCTTGAGAAGTTCAGACACACTTATCTCCCTGTTCCTCAAGTCCCCTTTGTGACCTCTCCACTTGAGCAAGCATCAGTTGGCTAAGTCTCTCCCCAGAATTTCTGATTCTGTAGGTCTGGATCTGGAAACTTGCATTTCTCACAAGCTCCCTGGTGATGCTTGCCGCAAGGACGCGCTTTAAGAAGGCCCCCTTCAGGATTTGACATTGCACTACAACGAACCATGCCCCCTTAGAAAGCACAGAAGTTGAGGGAGGTAATGGGGAGCAGACAGTTGAGATGGAAGAGAGGTGAAGAGACTAAGGAAGAAGCAGCTGAAGCCTGACCCCCAGCCAAGGTCACCCCATCTCCCTGGGAAGCACCAGTCTTCCCAGGGACCTTGGGAGCTGCCCTGTTGGACCTCCTGGAGGGCTGAGTGACAGGGGGTGGGAAGGAGCCAGAGCTGGGGGATTGAGATGGTGGCGAGAGGCCAGCAAATATGCCCAATGGAGAGCGAGTGGAGGAGGGGCACCGGCTCTCTGTCCTCAGGCACTGAGCCCTGAGAACAGGCCGTTCACCTTTGCAATTTGATCCTGGTCTCATGCCAGCTTCTCCTGCTCTTGGGAAAACGCAGCCCTGTCAAAGAAATGAACATTAGCTTGTCAGATCCCAAGATATCTGAGCTTGGAGGACTGTGGAGACTGGCCAGTTCAACTCCATTTCACAGATGGAGGGGGCCAGAAAATAAAAGTCCGGTTTGACGGATGGACTTGCAAACTCCGGTATAGGGAAAGATGCATCCCCTTTTCCTGCTGTTGGCTCAGTCCTACGAAGCTAGGTCATGGGCATGACAGTGGGGACTATGATGACAATTGCTGCTTCCCCTCTTAGTGACTCACTGAACACTTTTTTTTTTTTTTTTTTGAACACCTGCTGTATGTTAAGCACTGTGCTAGATATGGAGATAAAGTGAAGAGCAAGACCAAGCTCCTGGCTTCATGGCATTAACATGTCAAGGGCAGGTTTTAAAAGGCAATAAACAAATAAATATGTAATACAAAGCTGGGGCATGATAAGGGGTTGGAAGAGAACTGAAATGACATGAGGGAGTGAGCCTTGTAGGTGGTGTGGGGTGGTAGGATCCAGACGAGAGGGAGTAGCATGTTCAAAGGCCCTGAGGTAGGGCCATACTTGCTGTGTTGGAAGGGTGTCACAGAGGCAAGGTGTCTGGAGTGGAGTGAGGGAGACTAGGAGAGGAAACCAGAGTGGTAGCAGGAGACCAGGTCATAAAAGCTCCTGCAGTCAGGGAGGACTTTGGCTTTTCCTCCCTGACTTTTCCAAGGAAGACTTTGGTGAGATAGGAACCCTGGGAGGGTTCTGAACGGAGAAGTGTGATCTGTCTTCAGTTTAACAGGATCCTTCTGGCTGCTGAGTGGAGAAATGGGCTGTGTATGGGACAAGGATAGAGGCAGAGAGGTTGAGGAGAAAGCAACAAATAGAGTAAGCAAGAGGTGATGGCAGCCTGACCTGGCATCAAGGCCTCCCCCAGTTGCTCTATGTCCTTCCAGGGGACATATGGAAGGGACAGGAAGCTTCCCCTAACCCTTACCCATGACCCCAGTGCACCGTCTATCTCCTCACAGCTGGAAAGGTACATCCAGATGAACCTGAGGCTGGAGCTGGCACAGGCCCAGCAGCACATGGTCCAGAACCAGACAGCCACCATGCTGGAGCTGGGCACCAGTCTCCTGACCCAGACCACCGCCCAGACCCGCAAGCTGACCGATGTGGAGGCTCAGGTACTAGAGGGTCAGGGGGTGGTACTGGGGGCACCGTGGCTGGCCAGGCTGGCTCATAACCCTAGTCATCTTGCTTTGACCCTTGTCCCTGGGGAAGGTCAGAGCCTCCTCTGATCTTGCAGCCCCCTGGGATCCCTCCCTGATGACCCCATCACAGAACTGTCTCCCACCAGGTCATGAGCCCAGAGCAGGAAGAGGGAGGACAGTAGACACTGGGTTTGGCTCTTCTGCCTCTGTGATTCCCATGTCCGGTCCGAGCTGGAATTCAGCAGCACACACACACCTGCCCTCAGGGGGCTCACAGCGCTTCAGGAAAATGTGGATAACAAATTAGACCTATTTATTAGACCTCAGGGGGGACAACAACTCTGAAAGAGGAGACCACAGGGAGCAGCAGAGAGGGTGGAAGGAAAGGGACAGGAATCTAAGTGAGAAGGTGAGTAAATGAATGGCTGAAAAGACAACTGACAAAGGGCCATGTGTTTCTTAAACCTTACTATGTGCCAAGCACTGTTGGAGATGCCTGATTCTAGTTTACAGCAGTAAATAAAATAGGCATGCATCCGTACCCCCCTGGAGCTTCCTTCTAATGAGCGCCAAGAAAACAAACAGGATAAATAACATGTGTATGAGACAGTGATAGTGCTAGGGAGAAAATAGCAAGGACGAGATGACTGGTGGAGAGTGTGTGCCAGGAGTGGCGAGAGGGACAAGTTGCAAGTTTAGACAATATAGCCAGGAAGGCACTGCTGGGAAGGTAGGGTTGGGGTCAGGCTTACTAGAACAGCCTTTCCAACAGGGAGAGCAGTATGTACAAAGGCCTGAAGGTGGAACAGAGCTGGCAAGCTCCAGGAACATCAAGGAGGCCAGTACGGCTGGAGTGACCCAGGGAGACTGGTGGGCCAGCGTCAGAGGTGATGGGGGCAGATGGCATTACAGGGTTTTGCCGGCCACCACCATGTGAGGTGGGAGCCACAGGAGGATTTTGAGCAGAGGGTCCACATTTTAAAAGTCTACCCTAGACTACCAAGCAAACAGAGGCCTGTAGAGGACAAGGTCAGGGACAGGGAGCCCTGTGAAGAGGCCAGTACAGGACACAGGGTGAGAGATGGAGGTCAGGGCCAAGTGGGTCATGGAGGGGCAGGAGAGTGGTCATGTAACCATTGGGAAGGTGAAGCAAATATCTAATTGCTGATGGATTAGATACTGGAGGGGAGGTCAAGTGTGGTTCCTCCCACATACATGGCAGGAGGAATGGAACTGCCATGTACAGGGATGGGGAAGAGCAAATCTAAGATAATCACAAGCCTAGTTAGGTGTCATGGTCTGTGCACGGGTTGGGAAAGAATTTCCAGAAACAAGGCAGAATGAAAGAAAGGACCACGATATTAGGGTCTATGAGTGAGAGGGTGTAAATAGGTCAGCAGGTTTCTGGAATGGCAGGGCCTGAGGTCAAGTGTGTGGCTGCTGGCCAGGGCTCCTGAAGGGCTTACAAAGCCCCCTCTCGCCACCTCCCTTGTCGGGGCAGGTCCTGAACCAGACATCCCGAATGGAGATCCAGCTGCTGGAGACCTCACTGTCCACCAACAAGCTGGAGAAGCAGCTGCTGCTGCAGGGCCACGAGCTCCACCGGCTGCAGGGCCACAACAGGTGGGCACTGGCACCCTGACACGGGGCCGGGGCAGGGACCAGGGCTGAGCTCCTGGACTGGGCTGGCACCCAAGTGGGCTGGGGATCCGGGGTGAGCCCCAGAACCAGCCTGAGCTGGGCTCCATCAGTGGGGGAGGGGGCAAAATGAAAAGGTGGACTTGAGCTAGTGCCCAGAATGGGGGCTAGGGCCAGAGGTAAAGGCCTGAAGACTGGAGTGAGGGGGCACTGGGGCTGGAGCTAGAGCTGGGACGTGGCCAGGCTAGGGCAAGGCCTGAAACCCAGGTATGAGATCAGACTAAAGTTGCGAGTGAAGGTGGACACTGGGGCTTGGCTGAGGCTGAGGCTAGGGGCCAGGCAGGCATGGGGCCGGACCACCATGTCCTGAGAGGGGACAGGAGACAGGCGTTTTCCTGGGACTTGGGACACCCTGATTCTGATTCTTCCTCTCTTCTTTCTCTCTCTCTCTCTCTTTCTTTCCTTCTTTTCTATCTTCCTTTATTTATTTTATAGATTTTAACAGCTTTTCTGAACCACCATTTACATACCATACAATTCACCCTGTACATCTTAATTTGATCTACATATCTGTAAATAAATAAATATAATCTCCCCTACCAACTCTTCTCCTTCCCAGAAACAACCACAGTGATATGTTTCTTGTCTGTATTAGCAGAGAGTCTCAGCATTTATAAGCAAATAAACACAAAGGGAACACCCTTTAAATTACAAAGAAAGAGTCCTGGGGTACAGATAAGCCAGAGACATGGACCTCTGAAGCTGATTTCATCTCAGTTTCGAGCTGAGTGGAGAAAAAACTGCCAAGCTCAGGCTGGTGGAGAAAGCAAAACCCACACAGGTAAGCAGTCACAGGCCTATGTACAGAATGAGATGCTATTGTAGCTTATATGCTGAGTCAAGATAAGGACACAAGGATCCTCAAGCTCCCTGTGATCTGGGGACCATTAATCATAGTTTGTGTACCTCCTTATTCTTACTCCCCACCCCAAGGGAAGGGGGAAGCACTGGGACACTACCAATGACTCGAAACTGAATTAAAGTGCCTAGAAACCAGTGAGTCACCAGTGGGCTTCCCTGGTGGCTCAAATGGTAAAGAGTTTGCCCACAATGGGGGAGACCTGGGTTCAATCCCTGGAGAAGGAAATGGCAACCCACTCCAGTATTCTTGCCTGGAAAATCCCATGGACGGAGAAGCCTGACAGGTTACAGTCCATAGCGTTGCAAAGAGTTGGACACAACTGAGCGACCACCACACTCAGAAACCAGTGAAGATGGAGGGTGTCATCAATACGTGCTTGGCCCGTGGAGACAGCTAAAATTCCAGAATCCAGGTGTGCCGAAATCCTCTCTCTTCCTGAGGCATAATCTGGGGTCCAGGAAAATTCCTCCAGCCCTGGCTGGACTCATTTTCTTAGACTGGAGAATGGCTGGCATAGTCTCGTGCATAAGAAAATATCTCCGTTCTGCTTCATCTCTCAGCTACCCACCCACTGGCAGCAGAGGCAAATATGTATGCATAGTCCCCTTTTTCAGTTCAGTTCAGTTCAGTCGCTCAGTCATGTCCGACTCTTTGCGACCCCATGAATTGCAGCACGTCAGGCCTCCCTGTCCATCACCAACTCCCAGAGCTCACTCAAACTCACCTCCATCGAGTCGGTGATGCCATCCAGCCATCTCATCCTCTGTCGTCCCCTTCTCCTCCTGCCCCCAATCCCTCCCAGCACCAAAGTCTTTTCCAATGAGTCAACTCTTCACATGAGGTGGCCAAAGTACTGGAGTTTCAGCTTTAGCATCATTCCTTCCAAAGAACACCCAGGACCGATCTCCTTTAGAATGGAGTGGTTGGATCTCCTTGCAATATCCTTTTTAACCTTTTTTAAACCCAAGTGGAACATATTATTCTTTGGCATGATGGTATTTTCATTTTTGTTTTTTTTTTTCAATTATCCTGGAGATGGTTCCATAACTGTGTGACACACTTGTGCATTCTTTTCTCCAGCTGCATAATGTTCCACTGGACGCCTGTCCCCAGATATATTCCCCAGTGCCCAATTAATGGGTACTGAGGTTGTTCCAGTCTCTTATGATTCCAACCCGTGGTGCTATGATTATTGTTCCCATACCTTATTGAACACACATGTGAACAAATCATGGGACAAAATGCCAGAAGTGCAAAAACTGAGTCAAAAATTTCTTTCTTTTAAAAAAAAACTCATTTCAAAAATGCCTCATGCTTATTATATCCTCAGACAATAGACACTTGTACAAAATGAAAAGGAAAGTTGCCCCCCTCCACCCACCCCTTCCCTTTCATTTCCATCTGCTCAAACCTGCTCCGCAGAGGTACCAGCACTTAGTGGATTTTCTTTCATTCTCTATAAACACAGGTACCACCATGTCCTTCCATATGTCTATCCACGCCTCTTCCTATAAGCTCCCGAGTATCCCTCAACAATTTACATTAATAGCTTTTTCTTTCTCTTTTAATTTCTCACATGCGGGGTTAGACTAGAGGCAGTGATGTGCCACTCCAAGTCCCTGGCCTCTTTTCCCTTCTGCACAACCGAGCTCAGCCTCCTTGCTCTTCAGAACTGCTCCAGATCATTTCCAGGGAAACCAGAACAGAACAGCCTCAGCCACTCCTGGCTGTTGTGCATTTTGGCTGTTTTGTTTTTCCCTATTACAACCAACTCCCCCAAAGGACATTCTTGTCCATGCCCCCTGGAAGTTGTCTCTGGTGTACTGCTAGGTCAAAGGATACACATATTTGGGATTTGATCACGGCTACCTGGTTGCTGGTGTGTCCCTTCCACCCACTCTGTTTCCTCTACTGGACCCTAAGGCATTTTACTCCAGGGCCAGCTCTCTCCTTCCTCCCTTCCTCACTCTGCTATCCGTGGGGATGGACGTCCCTAGGCAGGACGCTACCTCTCCGAGCCTCGGTGCGGTCTGAGCCTCACCCGAGGACCCAGGGAAAAGCCCTTGACTGTGACTGCACGGTGGGGGCGGCGGGTTCACCCCTGTGCGCTCCCTCCCCTCCCTGCAGCGCGCTGGAAACGCGGGTGCAAGCCCTGGAGACACAGCAGCAGGCAGAGCTGGCCAGCCTCCGCGGCGAGAAGGAGCGGCTGCGGCGCCTGCTGGGCCGCCAGAGTGGCGCCCTCGCCGGCCTCGAGCGCACCCTGCGCGCCGCTAGCAGCAACTCCAGCCTCCTGCAGCGCCAGCAGCACCAGCTGCTCCAGTCGGTGCAGCGCCTGGTGCGCGTCATGGCCCAGGGCCCGGGTGAGCGACCGGGGCGCCCCGAGTATGGGAGGAGGGCAGCAGAGGGGAGGGAGACCCTGCTTACCCTCCTGCCCTTTCATGCTTGTTCTGGCAGCCATTGCAGGAAGGACCATCCCCGCCCCCACCCATGAAACAGAAACAACCAAGAGTAGTCATCATGGTGACAACAACCACAGTCCTAAGAGGAACCAATCCAGACCCCTTCTCCCGACTCCATGAGTGACCTTGAGCATGCCCCATCCCTCTCTTGGTCTCCCTTTCCCCATCTGTTCAATTGGGGTGGTGATAAGAAGGACACCACCAGTCCAGACTGACAAGTTGGGGATTCCAGGATCCACCCTCCATCCCCACTTGCTTGGGCTTGCCCCCTCATCCGCAGGCCTCAGTTTCCCTGTCTACAGAATGGAGAGGTTGGATTCAGCCCCACCCCACCCTGCAAGGACTTCTCTCGCCTCCTAACCCAAGAGGGCCAAACAGAAGCAGAGAGGCACCTCTGGATCAGTTTCCTAAGAAAGGACAATGGCTGGGCCTGCTCCCCAGCCCCCACTTCTAATGGGGCCAACTTCAATCACTCAGTTCCAGAGTCAGTCACTCAGTCAACAAGCACTTACTGAGCCAGCCCAGTGCTGGCTGCTGGGGTGCACCAGTGAGCAGCATAGTTCCATGACTGTCTCTGGCCGAAAACAATGGCTAGCCCCTCTCTGGGGGTCTCTGAGGGAAGGAGGAGGAATCGCATATTTGTTGAGTGCCTGGTATGTGTTAGGTGCCCTGTTAGCAGTGTTCCTGAAGTTTCCAGACTTGTTTAGTCGCTCAGCTGTGTCTGACTCTTTGCCACCCCATGGATTGCAGCATACCAGGCTTCCCTGTCCTTCACCATCCCTCGGAGTTTGCTCAAGCGCATATCCGTTGGGTCGCTGATGCCATCCAACCATCTCATCCTCTGTCATCCCTTCTCCTCCTGCCTTCAATCTTTCCTAGCTTCGTGGTCTTTTCCAGACAATGGAAGGTCTAAAAGGCCGTGTGCAGGAGAGGAGACTTTAATCTGAGGGCTGCAGGGAGTCACAGGAGGGTTTTGAACAGGGTGGGACTAACTCATTTTCTAGGGACTAACTTTTAGGAAGCGTGATTGGAACCAGGGAGGGGAGAATGGGTTGGTGAGAGAAAGACAGAGAAAGGGTTCCTACTGCTGCTGGGTCACCATAGTGGGGAGCTGGATAGCCGTTAAGGCACAGGAGTCAAACAATAGAGATGGATTCCAGACCCTGTGGCTGGCAGCAATGTGGAGACAGAGGACAGCACCATAGCGCCATCTAAGCTGGGCACCCACACGAGGTGGAGGTTTGAAAAGGTCTGAGGTAGCCACAGGCAAGAGAGGTGGATACTGTCCATGATTAACAGTGACCCGAACCCATCACTGGCTTGTGCATAGAGCCGTGGCAATGAGGCTGCCTAAATTCGTCCTGTAGCTCAGCCAAAGGCATGGGGCCTGGGGCCAACACCTCACCCCACAGGCTCACTGCCAACCCAGTCTCCAGTTGTGGCCCAATGTCTGCTTCCCTTCCCCAGGGACCAGGGGCCTGGCCAGTGAGACCATGGAGATCCTGTCCAGGGAATGTTTTTGCACAGACTGGGATGGATTGGGGGGCTTTTGTCTCTTCATTTGCGATCTGGGAATAATAGCCTCCTTTCAACAGGGCCTCAGCTCCAAGATCCAGGATCCAGGTTCAAGTATGAAGCCAAAAACAGGAAATCACACACTTGGTAGCTTTCTGGTTTGTCCCTGGTCAGGATACCTATCCATCTGGAATTTTAGCCCTGTCCATGGATACCCACCTTAAACTTAGTGACTCAGACATTAAAGAATCTCCCCGCAATGTGGAAGACCTGAGTTAGATCCCTGGGTTGGGAAGATTCCCCGGAGAAAGGAATGGCTACCCAGTCTAGTATTCTTGCCTGGAGAATTCCATGGACAGAGGAGCCTGGCGGACTACGTCCTTGGGGTCCCAAAGAGTCAGACAAGACTGAGTGACTAACATTATTAGTTATTGGATACCCGCCTACCCGAAGATTGGATTCTGGTGGATTCATAGCCTAAAGCTCTAATGGATTCCTCAAAAGGAGCCAGAGAGGGGATTTGAATAGTTTATTTACCAATAGTCACTTTTTTCTTGCTAAGCCGAAGGCCCCCAGAGCCCTGGTGGAATTTGACCATTATATTATATCCTCTCTTAAGGCCAATGGTCAGCTCCCAGGGAAAGCAGAATGTAGGGGAGGGGCTCACCTAGGAGATGCTGGTAGAGTGGACTGTGGAGGGGACCCTGGGCCACCTACCCCGAGGGAGCTCTAAAGACAGCTCCCTAGTGAGACCCAGAGAGAAGGCAAGCCCTGCTCATCCCTTCCCACCCAATTCAGTTGTGTGTCCTTGTTCCAGTTACCTCACTCTTGGGCCTCAGTTTTCTAATCTATGAAATGGAGAAGTACCTCAGTGGAGTTGGAGCCCCAGTTACCTGTCCTGAAAGACTGTAACAGCCTCATCTCTGGCCTTCCTGCTTTGAGTCTCATCCCTCCCAGTCTCTGTCCTAATCTCTGGCCAGAGCACTCTTCCTTGCCACAGTCTGCGCTCCTCAGCCCCATGTTCAAGACTGAAATCTCAAGACCCGTCTTTCCTTCCTTGATGACACTTTCTAGTTCATCGAACAGCTAGAGCTCCCTCTGACCTCAGGGCTGAGATCAGGGTGTGAGTCATCTCCTCTCTGTGGCCTCAGGCAAATTTCCCTTGTGTGTGTGCACACGCACGTGCATGCGTGCTAAGTCAGTTCAGTCCTGTCCAACTCTTTGTAACCCCATGGACTGTAGCCTGCCAGACTTCTCTGTCCATGGGATTCTCCAGGCAAGAATACTGGAGATCTTCCCACTCAGAGATTGAACTCACGTCTCTTACGTCTCCTGCATTGGCGGGCGGGTTCTTTACCACTAGCACCACCTGGGAGCCCCAAGTTCCCCTCACCACACCCCAACCCCAGCACACAGCAGTCCTGTCCCCACGTCGGAGCCTGTGTCTGTGCCTTGCCTCAGCCTGAGACAGTCTTCCCTATTTATACACCTGGGCAATCCCTGCTCCTCGTCCAGGTCCCAACTAACTGTCAGCTCCTCTAGGAAACCTTCCCAGGGCCGATGCATTCTGTGTCCCCAACATCTCCCAGCCCAGAACCTGGCACAGAGCAGACAGGAGTGGCCACCTGGCCCTTTCCCTCTCACCTTGTTATTTAGTTGATCGGTCACGTCTGACTCTTTGCAACCCCATGGACTGTAGCCCGCCAGGCTTCTGTATGGGATTTTCCAGGCAAGAATACTGGAGTGGGTTACTATTTTTTAAAAAAAAATTTTAATATATATATTTTATTGAAGTATAGTTGACCTACAGTGTTTTAGGTATACAGCAAGATGATTCAGTTATACATATACACATATATAATTTTTCAGATTATTTTCCATTATAGATTATTATAAGATATTGTTTGTGCTATACAGTAAACCTTTGTTGCTTGTTGTTTGTCTATTTTCTTTTAAATTAGAAATATACTGTTCTATTCATACTAAGTCAAGTAGAATCAAAATTTGTCATAAATTTTTAGCTAGGCAAAATTTCATAAGTTTTCTAAAGGGATCTTCCTGACCCAAGGATCGAACCCGCATCTCCTGCATTGGCAGGTGAATTATTTATCACTAAGGCACACCCACCTTCATCAATATACATTCATGCTCATTCGTGTCTGACTCTTCGTGACATCATGGACTAGTCTGTAGGCTCCTCTGCCCATGGGGTTTTCCAGGCAAGAATACTGGAGTGGGTTGCCATCCTCCAGGGAATCTTCCCAACCCAGGGGTCGAAACTGAATCTCCTGTGTCTCTGCATTGGCAGGTGGATTCTTTACTATTGAGCCACCTGGGAAGCGTTTTGCTCTCTGCTAATTGTTTTCACTTTGTCCCATTGCAGCCTCCATGAGGGCAGCTGAACAGGTGTTCCAGGACTGTGCAGAGATCCAGCGCTTTGGGGCCAATGCCAGTGGCATCTACACCATCCATGTGGCCAATGTGACAGAGCCCAGAAAGGTTAGGGGGCTCCTTGGGGACTGAGGCTATCAGAAGGTGCTGAGCCAAAGGACCCCTGTGCACCCCCACCTGCTCCCCACATTCACTTCAGGCCTTGTCAAACATCTGAGATCCCAGAGAAGGTAGGGGTGACCCAATCAGGGGTCAGATCATGCGGTTAAAGCAGATATTTTCTAGCTTGTTCCATGTGGGATATTAGGGACTGGGGCTGATGGAGACCCTGAACTTTGAGGACCAGTTATCAAATGTGTGGAGGGAGGGCAGTCAAGACAAAATGTGGATGTCAGGAGGGAGGGTTTGGGGGCCAAACCCAAAAGTGGAAGAGTTTGAGATATCCTTTTTAAGATGCATTCAGTCTGAGTATTAAGTGAAAAAAGACACCACTTTTAAAGTAAATATTTTATATGAAATTAAGTAAATTCAGCTATGGTGGGATTTGGGAAGTGTGAATAGCTAAAATTTGGGAACACTGATAGAGAGGGAAGAGCTGGCCTGGGAGGTAAGAGACCTGGGCTCAAACTTCAGCTTTACTTTGACTCATTCACCTTGAGCAAGTACTTTCCCCTTTCTGGACCTCAGTTTCCCTTCCTGCAACCTCTGCTACCCTCACAACACATACCACTCTCTTCTCTCCTGAACAGACCTTTAACATCTCAGAACCTATTCCAGCTACTCCCCTCCTCCACTGGAAATGCTATTTCCACTCATCTCTATCTGGCAGGCATAGCAACATCCAAAACCTTGTTCCAATGCCACTCCCCTGGGAAGCCTTCCAGGGCTGCCCCTGAGTCTTTCTTGGGAACTCATCTTGTAGCTGCCCAGATGTTCATATTCAGTAGTCTTCCAGCTGTATCAGACCTGCTAGCCATATCAATCTGCTAGCTTCCTAGATCAAACCAGCCCTGGGGGTTGATTTATGTCTCATTTGTCTCTGATTTGTCTATTAATAGTATGGGACTAGACACCAAGTATTTCCTCATCAAACATTGAAATCTTCTGAACTGGCTGAAAAATTGATATGTAAACAAAAGTTAAACTGAAAGATGTGGTTGCAATGGATGGTAAGCTCTTCAAAAGAATGAACTCTTTGTCTCATCCATATTGGCATTCTCCATGCCTTGAATGGAGCCTGCTACCTACTAAGTACTCAGAAAACATTTGTTCACCAAATGTAATAACTTTTTTTTTTTTTTTTTTGGTATTTTGTCCCAACCGTGTGGCATGCAGAATGGTTCCCCAACCAGGGATTTAACCCAGGCCTCCATAATAAAAGCACTGAATCCTAACCACTAGGCCACCAGGGAGCCCCTGTAATAACATTTCCTGAGTCTATGCCATATATCAAGCACTTTACACCTCTTGGCATTTCATTCTTAAAGGAACCCTGCAATAACAGTGAATGAAAAGTCTCCGTTTACTGAGTTCTGTTCTTTAGATGGATGACTCAATTAATTCTCACAACAATTCCAGTGTGCAGATGAGAACCTAAGGCACAAAAAGATGAAGGTATTAGCATCCTCATTTGACAAATGAAGAAAGGAAGGGTTTGGGCCTGGATCTGTGTGATTGTGATGCCCTTGACCACCAGGCTCACTGGTTGCTTTGTGATGCTCTGTCAGTCAGATGACCCTCAGGCTGGCCCAGACCTGGCTTCTGGCTGCCTCCAGGGGCTTCCAATTCCCCACCTTCTCAATTCTCTCCAGGTGTTCTGTGACATGGAGGCCAGCGGAGGTGGGTGGACCCTCATTCAGCGCCGTGAGAATGGCAGTGTGAATTTCCAACGGAACTGGAAGGATTACAAACAGGTAACATTGCTGCCCTGGGGAGGATCTTGTCAGTCCTGAAACCTGGGGCAGGATGTGGGGTGTGGGCAGGCATCTGGTTTGCCCTCAACCCTTCTCAGAAAAAAAAAAAAAATCAGCCTGCCTAAACCAACTCCCTTCAAACAGGTTTGGCCAGCGCACATTCACTGTCAAGGACTCCAACACCCAAAATTGAACCTTCTTTTTGCAAGTCCTGACGTATATCCTAAAAACGAAAGTTTAGCTTTCATTTTACTTTAATTTTTGCAAAAGATACACGTTGCTGGAAAAATTTTAAATACCAAAAAATGGAACAGAAAAAAGTAACCCCTGCTGCCCACCCCTGGATGCACTGCTTAAATGAATGTCTTTGTCTTAACACACATACATGACTACATCTGCAGGAGAGATTTTTTAATGCAGAATTGCTGGCTCAAAGACCCCATGCATTTTACAAGATGAGGGATAATGCTGATTGTCTTCCAATTTTTTAATTAAATTCTGAGTAAAGGATTTTTGGCAAGCTGACTTAAAAGCTCTTAAAGTTTTTAAGAGCAAAAGAAATACAAAAAAAGATACTCAAACGGAAATATAACAATACTATTTTTTGTGTGTCTGCTTGCTGTCCATTTGATAAATATTTGAAAATAAATACCAAATTAAGCTATGACTGTTCTTAAACCAATTGGGTTTTAAAGACTCATTCAAATGGCAAAAAGAAAGAGGGTGCTCAAAAGCAGAAATACACAAAAGAGTCCTGACTATAAACCATTAGGCTGATCGGGTGGTACTAAAATGGGGAGTGGGGCTTAGGTGTGCCCTGTCCTTAGTGCTGAATTACTGTCCTAGCTAAGGGTATTGGATACTTGTCACTCTGGGACACTTTCCACCTCAATGCTCTTCGTTTTACATTTCTGTTACTGAAATTTTGCAGTGGCTGCCATGTCACTGAATAAAGTTTGCTCTACCATGTATGAAGCTGATTTAAGTTTTTAGTTAGTTTTTAATTGAGATTTAATATACATGCATATCTGTGCACAAATCCTAAGTGTAAGTAAGATTCAGTGACTTTTCAGTGAATATGTATTCACCCATGTCACCACCATTCAAAGATATGCAACATTCCCAGCACCCCAGAAAACCTCCTTGTGTCTCCTCCAAGTCAAGACACCACCAAAGTAGTGGTTATTCTGACTTCTACCACCACAAACTTTTTTTGATCTGTTCTTGAACTTCATAGAAATGTGATTTCAATTGCTTTTAACAGGTTTTTACATTTACAAAAGTCTTAGTCATTTTACTCGAGAAGTTGGGGAGCTCCACCCTTAGGCCTGCCCACACTATTCTTTATGAACTTGGTCATTTAGCAAAGTGGCTTTGGGTGAATGTCCCCAGAGCCCGGGCCCAGCCCAGATCCTTAACCAGAGGCATAGCCTCTGTCCTCCACGTGCAACTCACCCCCATTCTCCCCTTCCCAGGGCTTTGGCAACCCAGCTGGAGAGCACTGGTTAGGCAATGAAGTGGTGCACCAGCTCACCAGCAGGGCAACCTACTCTCTGCGAGTGGAGCTGCAAGATTGGGAAGGCAACGAGGCCTACGCCCAGTATGAGCACTTCCAGCTGGGCAGCGAGGGGCAGCTGTACAGGTGGGCTTGGGGCCCAGGCTGGTGGGTGGGCGGGGGACCCTGGGCTAGTGGCTACAGAGTCTGCACCAGGGGTCAGTCCCTGGGCGTCTCCTGTTCCTGCCATCTGTCCCCCATCTGGGCGCGCGTCATGGGCTCTGGAGGCGGCTGGTTAGCACTCAGCACAGCCCAGCCACTGGGTGGGGTGGAAAGAAAGCCACTGATGCTGCCATGCTGGGAGCGGGAAGGGGCCTTCCAAGGTCAGTCACCCCGAGTCAATAATTTTGCAGAGGCCTGGAATCAGGGAGGTGATGTTCCCAGCCTGTCCTATGCTGTGAGGGGAAGTGGAAAGTTCTCCGGGCTGGGAATGAGAGACCTAGGCTCATTCTCGCTCTCTCCAGCTCGCTATGTGAACTCAGGCGAGTCAAGTCAGCTTCTCCGTACCTCTGTACCGCAAGATGTCTTAAATATGAGCAACTTATAAAATCATCAAGGTCTCCCACCATCCCCCTCAGCCTGGGTTCTTGGTCCCATTCAGAAAAAGAAATGAGCATTTCTTGAGCACCTGCTATGTTCCAGGCACATAGCTCCATTTAATCCTCCCCATAACATTTTGAGGGCTTCCCTAGTGGCTCAGATGGTAAAGAATCTGCCTGTAATGCAGGAGACCTGGGTTCGATCCCTGGGGTCAGGAAGGTCCCTGGAGGAGGGCATGGCAACCCATTCTAGTATTCTTGCCTAGAGACTCCCCGTGGGCAGAGGAGCCTGGCAGGCTCCAGTCCATGGGGTCACAAAGAGCCGGACACGACTGAGTGACTAAGCACACACACACACACATAACCTTCTGAGGTAAGTGTTGCTATACCTGCTTTAGTGATGTAGGAACTGCCCAGAGTTACAAGGTAGGGCAGGCATGGTTTTGAACTCATTTTTGCTGCCAAAACTCGTTGTGTTTCTCCTCCATCATGTTATGTCTCTGAGAAACTTGAGGATATTAGGATAAGCCATCTTGGAATCAGGACAGAATTGAATTCATAGATTCATGCTCCAGAGCCACAAGGGACCGCACATGTCATCTGGTTTTTCACATGATGCTAGAACCTCCTCCACAGCCATCCAACCATGCTGGAGTGCTTCCATTAATGGGAAGCCACTTCCTTCCAAAGAATCGCTGGGGACTCTCTGACTCCTTGCACTGTATGCCTAGTTCCCCCTCTGACGGCCTCTTGGTGATGTGCCCCCAACTCCTCTCTCGGTGGAATGTTCCTGGTTCCTCCAGTTGGCTGCTTCTGACATCCCTCTTTATGGGACTCAACCCAATCTGATAATGCTCTTTCGTAAAGTGTAAGGTCTAGAGCTAAATGAAACATCCCCAAGTCTGGGCTAGGCTGGCTGAGCTGAATGCCCCCTGACTCCTTGAGCTGACCAGTGAGTAGCCACCACACCTGGCTGACCTCTCTTTAAGCCACTGACCACCAAAGCCAAGGCTTAAATCCTGGCTTTATCCTCCCTGAGGGACCCTGAGCAAGTCGCTCCCTCCACTGTCTTATCTGTGAAATGGATGCCCAAAGTGTACCCACCTCAAAGTGCTGTGAAGCTTGAATGAGATACTACACATAGAGCATTAACACTGGCACTTAGTAAATATCCAACAAATAATATTATACTATTATATTACAATTCCTGTTCCCAAGCCATCCCTTCACACACTTGGCTGGCCTGCTCTGTGCAAGTTCACTGCTGTCCCCATCCCCAGTGCCTGGGATGTAGTAAGTGCATAACAGGAAGCGGGGGGTGCCTCCCTTTCCTACACATGTAACAGTTAAACTTCATTTCATCTCCATGACCCAGTTCTGGGGCAGCAGCTTCTGTGGCCCCAAGTCCATGATCTGCCATTTTTCTTAGGGAAGAAATATCAGGAAAGTATTATATCTCATTGTGCTAAAGAACATGGCCCTAGAGCCAGACTGCCCATTGTTGGATTCATGACCTTAAACAAGTTACTTACCTCTCTGTGCCTCAGTAAAACACACTATCTATGTCATAATTGAGACAACCTGTGGGAAAATGCCTAGCATATGGTAAGTGTTAAGTAAATGTTAGAGATATATAAACAATATATCCAAAGACAGAAATTCAATATCTCTACATCTATGTATATCTCAGTTATTTATGTCCATTTATACAAACATATGCATTTATGTTAAATTTGGAACCACTTGCTGTGCTCTCCTATGTGAATTTGATGTGCTGCCTCTGACTTTCTATCTGAGACCTGGAGAAGCTCCCTGCCCATTACTCTCAGGTCTCAAAGGGCCCACAGCTATTTGACCCTTAGCGACCCCAAAATAATAATAACAACATATTGAACATTTGCCCTGTGCTAAGTGTGAGCTGGCCTTGGTCATTTGGAGAAGAATCAGACCTGCGCTCTACCCCTCAAAACTGTTCACAGTCCAGTATGTCATGTGTATCTTGGGGTGAGTGTGTCTTCCCACACCCCCAGGAGTGCAGGAGTTGCCTAAGGGGACAGCACAGGAGCACAGAGACACTTGTGCTAGCAAGGAGGGCTCCCTGGAGGAGGTGATGCCTATGAAGAGTAGGCATTCTCCAGACAAAGAGAGGATAGAGAGGACACCCCAGGCAGCAGGGATATTCTGCGGGGGGTGGGGGGCAGACAGAAGAGTTGCCATCTAGCTGGCCACAGAAATCCTAAACTTAAGCAATGCTCTTTCAAAGGCTGCTGGGATCCTAAAGATTAGGCCCTGCTCATTCAGGAACAGCTTGGAAGATCCTGGAAAACACAGAGGGGCTTGGAAACTGCCAGAAAAGGGCTAGGGGAAAGTGGCAGAAACAGACGCTGGTCCCTGGGCCCCCACTGTCCAAAGTCAGCTGCCTGATAAAATGAGGAGGATCCTCTCAGGGAAGCCCAGAGGTGAGGAAGCCTGCAGTCAGCAGCTGGGGCATGGGCAGGAGGGGCACCCTTATATGTCAGATACAATGATGGGGACCCTCTGGAGCCCAGCTGGGGTGCATGCAGAAGCCTGCAGAGAAGTAGCCATGGAGCAGGGCGAGGGAGGCACAGACAAGGCACAGCGCGCACTGGCAGCAGGCACAGGCCTCCCCGAGGTGCCCACCCACCCAGACAGGCACAAATGCAAGATACACGCAGAGGCACATAGGGACACGCACAGACACACATGTTTGTACAGAGGGGCTCACCACACCCCTGGGGGACATACGTGGACCTTCAGAGCACAGAGACTCATAAAGTGCCATAGCTACCCAAACAAGCACAGGCACACAACCAGCCACGTGTGCAAACATGCCTCAGAGAAGCCCTTGCAGATACACACGTGCACAATCCCAGCCACAAAGACAGACTGCAGAGCACGCACCAGACCCACCACAGATACTGCTGCACAAACTCAAAACACACACGCGCACACACGCACACGCAGGCACAGAGACGCGTATCCAAATGCTCACGACCTCAGACACAGACTCACGCCCCTTCTGTATCTCACTTGGGGACGTCCAAGGACTCGTGTGTTTGTTTGGGTTCCCCAGGGCTCGGCCATGAATACATTCAAAGTGTATCTGAAAAATGGGTCAAGTGGGGTTTCCTGGCCCATGACTTGAGGGTCCCCTAGAGATCGAAGATCCCCTTTCTGGCTCCCAGAAGAGCAGGGAAGGGAGGCTGAGGACTTGGGCCCAATAAGGGGCTGATGCTGCTGAATGACCTCATGAGATCATTTGGCTTTGTCCAATGCTGACTTCATGCGGCCCCAGACTAAACATGACCCCCAACCTCAGCCTGAGCCCCAAGCCTGGCCTTGAAGTGACATGTCTGAGCCCTTAAGGGGAGCTGTCAACAGCCACAAGAAGCTGGGACCATATGAGCAAGTGGGCTGGCCAGCCTATTCCCACCCCAGGGAGGCCCTGGCTAGGTGAGCCTCTTGGAAGGGGGTTTGCAACACCAGTCATGCAAGCCCAGGGTGATATATTTAAGGGCATAGTTGAGGCTTCATGGCTGTCTGCCCGGAGCTGGCCCTGCCCTCTCTGCAGGCAGAGTCCATGGATGGGAGGTACCGGGACTGAGCTAGGCCACATGCCAAGGCACCACCTTCCCTCTGGATCCCTCTGGGGGCATCTCACAGGCCCTGCCCTGGGGAACCAGAGCTCCCCTGAACCGCCCTGGCTGCACCTAGTGTCCACTTGCCTCCACCCGGAAGACCTCGATTGCTCCCAAAGTGGCTCCCACTGCAGCTGTCAGTGGAGCCCCTCCCCCGCTACGAGCCCCAGCACTGTCTTCAGCCAGGCTCAGTGGAAGCCTGTGCCAGCCGCGCGCCCCGGGCTGGGAACACATGAACAGGACAGGACGGAAAGCAACAAGCCCTGAGCGTGCTGGGCACTTAGCGCGTGCCAGCACTGCTCCACTCGCCACATGCTGGGCTCACCCCTCACAATGGCGGTTAATATGCTATCATTACCGGTTTAGAAAATGAAGAAACTGAAGCTGAGAGATGAAGCAGTCTGCCCAAGGGCATGCAGCTGGCGAGCAGCAGAGCTGGGATTTGAAGCCAGGCATTTTGTCCCCAAAGATCGTGGTTGTAATCACCACAGAGGCCTCAAGGTGTCTGCCAGGGTCTTGTAGCCTGATAAATAGAAACCCTCCCCAGCTGGCTGCCAGGGTAGAAGTCACAGGTGTTGGGGTGCCGTGTGGGCTGGTGTGGTCAAGGAAGTCTTCCTGGAAGTAGGGGCGGGGAGATGAGTGTGAGGAGGTGTGACAGGGCTAGGGTTGCAGGATGGTCAGCTGGCGAGGGAAGGCACACAGCTCTCAAGTCAGGCCACTTGGGGCAGGCTTCTTTGGCTCTAAGGAGCTCTGTTTCCTCTTCTGTAAAACAGGAGTTTTAGGGTATGGTGAGGATTAGAGAAGAATGAGTCAGCTCATGTAAAGTGCTTTAAACAATGCCTGGCACACAGTCCATGTTCAAAAAGTGCTAGCCATGGTCCTCATTAATATTACTGTTATTATCATGATCACTCTCACAACTGTCCAAGACTCAGGTCCAGCTGAGAGGGGCCTGGCACACGTGGGGACTCTGTCCCTGGAGGCAGCAGGCAGGGAGGGCAGTCCAGGAGGGAACGTGGCCCAGCATCCCAGGATGGGGCTCCCTTCCCAGGACAACCAGAGGGGAGCCCCTTCCTCAACCAGCCCCATCCTGACTCTGTGCCTCTCTCCTATCACCACCTCCAGGCTTTCTCTGAGTGGGTACAGTGGCTCAGCAGGGCGCCAGAGCAGCCTGGTCCTCCAGGGCACCAACTTCAGCACACGTGACGCAGACAATGACAACTGCCTCTGCAAGTGCGCCCAGATGCTGTCTGGAGGTGGGTGCAAGATGGGGTGAACCCATACCTCTGCACAGGCTCACGTGGCTGAACACCCTCATTGCCTCCCCACTTGGGTCTTTGTGCAGCCAGGTGCCATCAGGAAGTGGGTACAGGTCAGGGTCTCACTCACTTGCGAGCTGGCCTGGCTGTACCTCATCCAAACTCCCCTGCTTCCACTGAGTCTTTAAGGTCCCTTCCAGGGTCTCACTGCCCCCTAAAGCTGGCACCTCCAGTTCTCCCCTGAGACCTCAGAGCAGCACTGATGGTGAGGACCGGGGTGCACCCTAGGGGGGTAAAATGCCTAATCTGCTCCAACACCAGATCTGAGACTCCCCCTCACCCCTCCTCTAGGTCAAGCAGGATCAGGAGCAGGGAGACGTGGGTGGGGGTCAGAGGGGCAGCCGCCCACCAGCTCTGACTCAGGCAGTGTTTTCTGCAGAGAGCAAAGTCAGAGAGTGGGAGATGGGATGTGAGAGATGGAATGAGAGGGACAGAGATCGGAGGGGACCTCCAGAGACACAGGGACAGGGACAGATGGAAATGAGAGAGACACCAGGATGAACAGACAGAGAGGTGGGCACAGAGCTGCATGGGGACAGGGGCAGGTACAGAGGGAAAGGTAGAGAGAGAGAAACACAGATCACGTTTCATCCACGAAAGACGAATGGAAACTGGGTGAGAGGCAGAGAGACCCAGAAAGGCAGGGTCACAGGGAGCAAAGAGAGACAGAGACATCAGAGAGACACACCCAAGCTCCCAGCCTCTGGAGGCCCCAGGCTGAGGAGAGGGTCTGGGTATCTCCCACCCATTCCCACCCAACCCCATCCTCAGCAAGCTGGCTTCTCTCAGGGGCCAACAGCCCTGATTCTCCTTTGGGGTAGGGGGCTGCCCTCACCCTATTGACTGCATCCCCACCTCCCTAAAGCTTCTTCCTCTCGCCTCCACCAGGGTGGTGGTTTGATGCCTGTGGCCTCTCAAACCTCAACGGCATCTACTACCCGGCCCATCACCACGTGCGCAAGCTCAACGGCATCCGCTGGCACTACTTCCGGGGCCCCAGCTACTCGCTGCGCACCACTCGCATGATGATGCGTCCCTCGGGCATCTAAGGGACAGCCATGCCTGGAGGCTGGTCCCACAGGAGGACATGGCCATGGTATCCCCTGGACAAGCTGGACTCGAACACAGGACACAATGCCAGGACCTTGTCCCGGACAGCCTGGGGGTCCCCTGAGCCAGCCCTCCTTGCCCCAGGAGTCCAGAAGAGTCGCCTCCGGCCCTTTTCCCCTCAAGTTGTGAAATGGTGGACATTTAGGGGTTCCTTCCTCTTCGGTGTCCCTTTTTCTTCTCCCCTCCTGCCTCCTTGCAGGGCCCTCTTGCCCACCTGAGGGTTGCAGTATCCTGAACGAGTGGAGAGCAGATTTAACTGGGCTCTGCAAAGGAATATGCAGCTAGTGGTGGAATTTCAGGCAAGTGGGAAGGTATTTACAGGAGGAAACCGCCCAGGTGGAGGCCCAGATGCTGTCCCCAGGTTGTTGGAAAGGCCATCTCTTGTTCCAAGCTTTCTCACGTCCTTGAACATCCTTGAACTTTCTGTTCAAGACTAAAGGAGCTGTGTCCCCCTATAATGGGAATTGCCATTTGCACCCACACTGTCCATCACTCCTAGGCCCCAGCATCTAAAGCTCAGACATCGTTTCTCAAGGGCCCCAGGAAATCTAAGAGGTACTCCTTTACCCCTAGAATGTTCTAGAATATGTTCCAGAGAGAATAAAGGTACCTGTGGTCTAATGAGGGAGGGAAACAGCGGGTTAAATCAATGTAGACAGGCATTTTAGCTGCAGGCCTTGTCAGAGCCATCAGTGTGGTCATGTGCTTTGTGACTGCCCATGAAAGGGCTAGAGTAGGCCACTTTCCCCAAATTTACTTATTTGAAAATGGGGCCTGATTCTCAGAGCATCTCCTGGGGCTGTGGATGCTCTTGGAGAAAATTGGTTCTCCTGAGTCATGATTTAAACCCCAGGCCCCATCCCCACCCCCAGCTGTTTTCACCATTTTCAGCAATGAGGGCCACCATGACATTTTCAGACAGCCTCTAAAAACAACTGGAAGGAGGCTTTGGGTTGAAACAGACATGCTGTTACTGAAGAAGTGTCTAGAACTAAGTCTTTGGTCTTAGAACTAAGCACTCCAACACTTTTCCGATCCTAGGAAGCCAATTTTCTGGCTGGGGCTGCCCTTCTTGTGTCCCCAACTTATGCCAGCTCTCGTTTGGGGACTCTTGGGGACTGCCCACTCTGTCTTGAGAAGGACACCAATCACTGGGTCCACATCCTTCCTGCCTCCAAACCAGAACTCCTAGTCTCCCCCTCTCTCATCCAAGAACGATGCTGCAGTTACCCATGGAGACGGCTTTGCTGAGTCTGGGCAACCAGGGGCTCCTCATGAGCTTCTTTCAGGGGACAGGAGCAGAGAGGGGCCACGGCCACTCTGCCACCCTCCCATTACTGTGTCACCGGCGTCAATCCTGATGAGGCCACGGAAGCCCTGTTGTCCTCAGCCGACACCTGGGCCCATTCAGGACCGACCTGCCCTCCCGCCCGGACACCCCTCTGTCTTCAGAAGGTTTTCTCCTGCATGAGGCTGTGCGATGGAAACAGGGCAACCTTCGTCCTGCCTGGCTCTGCCCCACCTCCTGAGTCCCACCTCTGCCAATCCCCTGAGTCAGTCCAGCACAGATTAGTGCTGATCTCCTGGGAAACCAAAGGGTGTGGTTGTTAATGGTGACATTTCAGGCAGGAGGGAAAAGTACCTAGGGGCAGGTTGCTGCCCAGAAGGCTGACACCACCTTATCCAGCATTTGCCAGGCGAGCCTTTACTTAGCATCTACTGTATGCAGCGTGGTGCCATGGGCAGGACTTTGGAGTCAGATAGACCTGCGGCTCTGAACTTGAAACCAGTGGTCCGGCCTCTCAAGGTCTCGATCGTCTGGTCTGTGAGATGGAGATGGTCTGTGCTGGGGCAGGAGGAAATGAGACCGTGTCTTTCAGCCTCTTAGCAGAGCCCAGCAGGAAGCAGGTGCCTAATAATGTTAGTTCCCAAAGAAGTGAATGGGGTGGAGGAATCGGCCCTAGTAGTAAATGCTACCCCTTCTCCTGGACCTAGGGAAGGTAAGTGATTTATTTTTGTAGCTACAGCATTTTTTTTTTTTCACTGCAAGTGTATAGGCACTGCTGGGAGCCCCAGGAACAGAGCTCCTCTGGGTGGGGTGAAGGCTCCAATCCCTACCTGCATCCCAGTTGTCTAAAAACACCAAGAACCCAATTGGGGTAACCCTCACATATCTGTTTTTTTTTAATGTTCATCCTTCCTTTTTAACTTTCCTTCTTTCTCTGTGCCAGGACTCTCAAGTGCAAGGGACAGAAAACTTATCCTGAGGAGTGGATTGACTCACATACAGGGAGTCTAGAGATAGATTCGGGTGTGGTTAGATCTGGGTGCTCAAACGATGTCGCTCCTCACCTCTCAGGCCTGCCATCCATCATGCTGACCTCATTCTCCATCAGGTTCTCTCCTGACAGTGGCTCCAGCAACTGCAGGCTCGTGTTCTGCCTGCTTAACATCCCTCAGCCAGAAAGCTCCCCTGTCCCAGTGATTCCAACAAGAGCAGGATTCTTTCCAGCCAGGACTCATCCTGTGTCCATCCTTGCAATTACCACTGTGATTCGGGTTGACCGGACCTGGGTCACACGATCATGCCTGGAACCAGGGACTGAGGTCAGTCCCCTCCAAGGCATTGGATTGGCCTTGGAGAAAATGAGGAGCCGCTTCAGGAAGCAGGGATGCTGAGCAGTTGAGAACAGAGGTTCACTTTTTCTCATTCCCTCTTGCAGATTCCCGGCTCTCATCTCTTTCCCTGCCCCTTCTCCTAGCCTCCATGCCCCCAAGGCCTGTCCCTCGGGCTCCAGCTAATCCCTGGTTTGCCCCAGACTATCAAGGACACTGCTGCGTCCTGCCCAGAGGGGTCAGACCCTAGTTCACAGTCCCAGCTCTGCCCCTGGAGCAGCACTCCTGGCCCTCTCTGAGCCTTTATGGTTCCCATCTGTGCTATAAGGACAGAGCACCTGCGGATGCCTAAAAGACAGCAACACTGACTCACCATGCCTGCAGACATGAACAGCTAAAGGATTCTGGGTGCACAGGGTCCTGGGGCCTAGCTGGCATGGCATTGGCCTTGGCTGGGTCTCCTGAAGCCACTGCTTGCAGAAACTGCAAGGAAACCTACATCTGCAGGTGCCTACATAGAAGCCTTGTCACCTCTCTCTGCACCAGACCAGCATTCTCCCCATCTTAGCAATGAAGAAATTAGAGCTCAGAGAGGGGAAAGAGTTTCATCCAAGTAGCTCAGCCAACACCACCTCCAGTGCACTTGCATCTTTCAGTTGCCTCCCTCGTCCAGAGCTCTCTGGAGGCATCTTGGCATCAACCACAAAAAGGCTGGAGTGGTATCCTCTCCACCTATATCAAGGGCTGAACGAACCTTCTGGAAAGTTTTCCAAGACTATTCTGTCTTTCCCACTGGCATCTGGTAAATCCTGGTGGAGCCAGGCAGGGAGAATACATTGTTCCTGAGATCTCTGCATGTTTCCAGCAAAGGCAGTTTCCACACTGGGGAAGAGAGTTCACTGTGCACAGCCCAGAGACAGCAACCATGGGTGGGGTACGAGGTGGCCCTTTGCAGGGGGCAGGGGAGCAGCCAGCATCAGGATGGTTTGTCTCAGTAGAAAAGGGTATTTGTCCCCTTTTTCTGGACTGACTCCCCTCCACAGTGTCCATGTGGGCCTTCACCTCTCTCATGAAAGAAGCTTTGGAAAGCTAACAGTGTTGCCTTGGCAACAGCAGCAGCAGCATCTTTTGATGGAGCAGCCCTTCAGAGAATGGAGTCTGATTCAGGCCACAACCAGCATAAATGTGTTACTTCTCGTGTTAGATTAATGTGTAACGTATCCTATGAGCTGCCATTGGATGTGTCCAGAGGGCAGGGAAGTCCAATGGCCTTTAGCATCCCGCACTTTCCTACCCTCCCCTGTAAGACCTCTCTGAGCCTCACTTTCTTCATCTGTATAATGGGGAGATTGCGATCTAGTCACAGGGAAGTCGTGCAGGTTCAGGGCAGTGGTGAATGTCCAGACTTGGCACGTTCACTTGGGTATTTATTCATTCATGCACATATCCATTCATTCATATAGCAAGGAGGTACTGAGGACCTCCCTGAGCCAGAGCCTGGCTCAGTGAGGGGGAGAGAGCAGCAAACAAGACAGACAGACAGACAGCCACTGTCCAGCATCATGGTGCTTAAGAGACTAAAGGGAAAGACTCACCAAAATCAAAATTCTTTTAATTTAAGTTAACTGATTAGTTAATTTATAAGTGAAGAAAATAAATAGGAGTTACAGGTAAAAGATTTCAGATGGTCCAACTGGGCAAGATGATCAGGGAAAGACTCTGAAGAAAGTCACTTAAATGAAGGACAAAAGTGAGAAACAGGCTGTCAGGTGAGGAGCTGTGGGAAGAGCTCTCCCACTTAAAGGAACAGCGCATGCCAAGGCCCTGGGGTGGTCATGAGGAACTGTAAAGAAGTTAGTGCGGAGGAGTGATGCCACTGAGCCAGTATTGCCACTCCCCAGTGAGTTGGGGAGAGGGTGGGAGAAGGTGCCCCCAGCACCTTTATCAGAGATCGACTCCTTGCCCAGTGCCCACCAAAAACTGGATTCAGCATCACTCTGAATGGACCTGTGGAGCTGAGGCAAATCCCTGCCCCTCTCTGGACCTCAGTTTCCTGATCTGTAAAATGCAGGAGAGGGATCACCTCTATCTGAAAGTCTTTCAGATCCTGGGTCAAGGGCCCTGGAGGGCCCTGTGTCCACTGCCCTGAGCCACCAAGGGAATCAGAAGGAGGCAGAGAAAATAAAATGCTTGCCCTTGGGCTAAATGGGAGTTAGGGGGTCAGCCAAGGGGACTTGTGTGGGAATGAGGGACTTTAACCACGTGCCTCCTCCTTAGCTCTATACGTGTCATTTCTGAATCTTAGCAGGTTCTATTGTTGCCCCCAATTTACAAATGTGGAAATTGAGGCTCAGAGAAGTAAAGTTCCTTGCCTGAGGTCACACAGTGAGTTCTGATTCGGGCTTAGTGGCTGTAGCAGAAAGACTCTAAAACTCAGTGAGTTAAATACTTCACTTTTGTGCGAGTCTGGAGTTGAGTAGTCTGTGTCTAGCGGGTGGCTCTGCCATCCTCGACCACAGCTGCCTTCTCTGGGACCAGGGCAGCTGTACTCAAAGGTGACACTTCCCAGCTGGCAGGAAGGGAGGCAGGACATCCGGCACCACTTCCCCTCCAGCACCTGCCCTCTCACCCCAGCCTCAGGTTTTGCCTGGAAGATCCCAGCAGCCTCCTCATAGGGCCCCATCTCTAGGTGTGCTCCCTCCTGGCCTACAGTCATGTCACTTCCCCTGTCTCGAACCTTCAGTGGCTCCCAAGTACCCTGAGCTCAGCCTATAAGCAGGACTTTATCACTCAGCTCAACCCTTCCCCAGCTCCACCCCTGCTCCAGGGGTTCTTAACACTGGAGTTCAGAGGCTTCGGTAGGAAGCATTCCTGCTGAAGAAAGAGTCCCTGATGGCCACCAGGTATCCTGGAAAAATTGTCCATTTCCACTTGATCTTTATGTCCCTATTGCATGGAAGGCAGGGCCCAACATGTAGCGGCTGCTCTCTCTAAGTAACACGGTTCATTGGTTCAACCCTCTGATATCTGCAGAGAGCTGGGTCCCCATCCTACTTCTGCCGCTTTCAAGTATCATGCTGGAGCCTCCGAAATCCCCATGAAGTCTTAGTAAATTGCGGACCCCTATAACTGGGCCTGTACATAGTAAGCTCTCTGTGATGCTGTCTCCAACCATGGAGAATTTTCCTTAGAATATCTGGGGAAGCCCTGTAATGACCATGGAAGATAGGTACTATTATCATCTTCCCCTTTTACAGATGGGGGAACTGAGGCCCAGAGAAGCCAAGACATTTGGCCAAAGTCACACAGTGAGGAGACAGTTTTGGACCCAAATGACCTGCTCCAGAGCGTGTTCACCCTGTGACCAAGGTTAAAGGAAAATAAATATATACATAAGCAATTGCTGAGTTCAAGCTGGCCAGTGCTTGAAACACACAGGAAGACAAAGGCCCACTGTCTCCGCTGGATCCCCCTGGGGCAGGGATGTGAGCTTCCTTCCTGCTTCTGACTTCCTGACTCCCCTGCCCTGGCTTCAGAACACAGGACCACAGCCCTGCCACCCCCAGCTCTTCTGCGAGTAGGACTTAGCTTTTTTCCTTGTCAATTTCCTTGGCCTTCTCCCCATCCCCTCACCCCTTCCCCGACCTCCCCCTGCCCACCACGTCCTGGGCAGGGGGCAGGCAGAGACAGGTCACACTTGCCAATTCTAATCTGGAGAGCAGGGGAGGGCCATGGGAGGCTGGGAAGCCCCCTGGCTGGCTGAGGCCTTCCTCTCTTTCTGGGAGAGGTGTCAGGACCACATCACCCAGGCCTGGCTAGTCACAGGTCACAGGGGACTGGACCCCTTCCCTCGCTGGGCTTCACTCTCCTCATCCATAGAATGAGAGTGAACAGCCCAGCCCTGCTAGATTCACAGAGTTGTGAGACTCAAGTAAGATGGTTCCTTCCCTCAACAAATCGTTACTGGAATACCAGCTGTGTGCCAACAACTAGGCAATGCCGACACGGCCATGAACAAGACAGACACACCTGCTCTAAAGTGCCCACAGTCTAGGGTGGGCGGGAGGAGACAGAAACACAATAGCCAAACAGCAAAAGCAGCACAGTGACCGTGACAGGTGAGCTGCACGGTGCTCACGGGGCAAGCGTGGCAACTTAGGGAAGGCATCCTTGAGGACAAGGAGAAGTTAGGTGAAAGAGGAGAAACAGGGTTCCAGGCAGAGGGAACAGCACATGCAAAGGCCCAGGGGCTGGTTCAGGGGAAAGCTTCAGAATATTCAGGAGGGAAGGAAGAGGCTGGAACTCTGACAGAGGCAGAGGTAGGTAGAGCCGTGGGTGCCAGACAGAGAAGACAGGAAGATGCGGTCTAAATCAAAGGAAGCCAGGGCTGTCAGGGAGCCCAGAGCCTCCAGCCTCTCCCATCCTTCAGTGTGAGCAAGGAACCTTGACCAAGTTACTTCCCCACTCAGAGCTTGGGTTTTCACTCCCCGTGAAAGAGGGATCACAGTACCTATTTCACCAAGACTTTTGAAGATGAGAGAAAATCTATCTACTATACATAAAAAGGCTTCCCAGGTGGCGCTATTGGTAAAGAACTTGCCTGCCAATCCAGGAGACACAAGAGACATGGGTTCAATCCCTGGGTCGGGAAGATCCCCTGGAGGTGGGCATGGCAACCCACTCCAGTATTCTTGCCTGGAGAATCCGATGGACAGAGGAGCCTGGAGGGCTACAGTCCATGGGGTGGCAAAGAGTCAGACACGCCTTAGCACACACGTACATAAAAGTCCTGTCCCGGTGCAAATGACTTCTCTACAGAGGATGACCACTTTTATTCTCAGTGCAGCTCATGGCATTTCTGGGTTTCCCCCGTTTCTTGAACATCTGTCATTGTTAACACTTGGTGGCAGACAAGTGGGAATGAACCCCAAATGTTTTAGGGAGATGTTTGCATGTAGAAGAGCCAGTCCACACATTTGTTCTTTTTCCTGTCGTTTGAGAAAGGACCCCAGGGTTCCACTGGAACCTAGTTTGAGAACAATAACCCAACAGACTGGCAGAACCGTAAAGGAGGATCTAACAAAGCTGACATGGATGTAACAGGTTTTGATGACTATAATGAAAGCCCAAGAGCATAAAATGTATTAGCCCCTAACTGGAAACACCAAAAGGAAATCGGATACCATGGAAGGGAGCTGGGAAGGGGGACTAGGGCAGCTTTTAGGGGGCCAGGAACGTTTGTTTCTTGACCTGAGTGAGGATTACGCACATATGTTTAGTTTCACCGAGAATTTGTCAAGATGTACCTCTGTTTGTGCATTTTTCTCTATGTATGTTTCTCTGTAGTTATGTTGGAGAGGGAAATTATACATGTACAAATATATTGTAAGCACAAAGAAAGTTGTTTAGAGAGGAATTTGGCAATAGCTAACAAAATTGTGTATGCATTTTACCCTTTGACACAGTAATCCTCATTTCTAGGAATCTAAATATACACAAACTATGCACAGTTATTCACTGCAGCTTCATTTGTATTAACAAAAGATTGGAATCAACCCAAATGAATAAACAAGGATACATTTCCTTCTGCATATCAAATGACCCCAATCTGGTGAAACACAACCACCATGGGTTTTATTTTGCTCAGGGATTCTGTAGGGCAGGAACTCAGGCAGGGTATTGCAGGAATGACTTGTCTTTGTTCCATGAGGGGTGGGTGTCTGCTGGAAGACTCAGATGGACAGAGGTGTCTGGAAGTTAAGCTGGGGCCAGGGGAAGGTTAGGAGAGGTGGGAATGCAATCATCCGGAGGCTTTATTTCTGTCACCTGGGCTGAGACACCCCAAAGGCTAGGCTTGGGCAGGACTACTGACTGGAGAACCTACACATGCTCTTTCCATACTGCTTGGGGTTCCTCCCAGCATGGCAACTGGGTTCTGAGAGGAAGAGTCCTGACAGCAAGCATTCCAAACAGGGCCAACAACGTGATTTACAGTGTGCTAAGTCACTTCAGTCGTGTTTGACTCTTTGCAACCCCATGGACTGCAGCCCACCAGGATCATCTGTCCATGGGATTCTCCGGGCAAGAATACTGGAGTGGATTACCATGCCCCACCTCCAGACGACTTGCAGGGCTCAATGCAAAGTGAAAATGGGGAAAAACATGGTTTCAAAAACTAGGAAAAACATGCGAGTAGGGGTACCAAAATATAAAACTTTTTCTTCTAGTCGCTCTCAACTTGTCATGATGTTTTTTATTTGCTACTAAATGTTGTTCCAAGTAAAGGAAAATTAAAATTTTATATTACTAGAATAAATTTTACCATTCATCTTTACATTGTGCAGTGACAGTAAAGAATCTGCCAGCAAGACAGGAGACCCAGGTTCGATCCCTGGGTCAGGAAGATCCCCTGGAGAAGGGAATGGCCACCCACTCCAGTGTTTTTGCCTGGAGAATCCCATGGACAGAAGAGCCGAGCAGGCTACAGTCCATGGGGTCATAAAAAATCGTACACAGCTGTGCAGCTCACTTTCACTTTTCAATTAACAGAAAACTCAACAGATTTTTAAAAGAAAGTGGCTTGCATAGCAGTTAGCTTTTGCTGCATAATAAACTACCCCACAAGCTAGTGGCTTAAACTGACCACTGCTGTGCTCACGACCCAGTGGGTGGGCAGTGTGGCCCAGGCTCAGGGGGAACAGCTTGCCTCTGGGTCCATCATTCATCTGCAGTCAGCTGTGAATGAAGGCTTCCAGCATCTGGCTGTTACCTGGCTGTTGGCAAGGGTGGGCAGGTGACTGGCCCACACCGCTTCTCCTCTGCAGGCTGGCACCACTTTCTCACTTGGTAGTCTTAGGGTCCTGAGTACAACAGCCCCAATGCACAAGCCCCTTTCAGGCCTTGGTCTCTTCCCATTGGCCAAAGCAAGTCACACAGCCCAGCCCAGATTCCAGGGATCCAGAAAGAGGGCCAGGTCTTTCTTGATGCCAGAAGCTATAATAAAGTCACATTGTGACGGCATGAGAATGGAGGAATGGGAGGAATTTGAAACCATTGTTGTGAAAAATCTATCTCAGTTTGTTTTACTCAGGTGAAGAAGTATATATAGGGAGCCAGCAGAGCAGGATCCCAAAGACCAAAGATGGAACAATTTAAGCAAAAAAATAAATAAATAAAATTGTACTGGATTATACCCCAAAGAATAAAATAAATATCCATGAGCCCATACAGATATAAATAAATAAATAGAAGAGATAACACTCCTAAGAATTCCAAATATTTATGTAGATACTCCACCCTTAAGGAGGGAAAGTAACTCCCACTTCTAGAGTGTGGATTGTTCATAGTGACATTAATCCAAAGAACAGAGCATGGAAAGAGAGGGAAAAGGGTAACTTTGCAGAGGGAGCCTGACAGTGATCAAAGTTCACCCCCACACCAATAAGTAATATTGACAGTGTCTACCTTGACAGAAGTGAAGAGGCTGCCACTTCACCTCTGCGACCTCCCTCCCCAAACACATCACCTGGTCCAACTATAAGAAAATCATCAGACAAATCCCAATCGAGGGACATTTTACAAAATACCTGACCAGAGCTCTTCAAAATTGTCAAGGTCATAAAAAGAAAAAGAAAATTCTGAGAAACTGTCACAGCCAAGAGGAAGCCTCAGGAGACATGATGATAAACGTAATCTTGGTGTCCTGGGTGGGAACCCAGCATATAAAAGGGACATTTGGGGAAAACTGAGGAAATCTGAATGGAGTGAACTTTTTAGTTAATAATAAGGTAACAATATTGGTTCATTAATGGTGACAAACGTACCATACTAATATAAGATGTTAATAATAAGGGAGGGTGTGGAGTATATAGGAGCTCTCGGTATTATCTTTGTAATAGGCCTGTAAATCTAAAAGAATTTGTTCTAAAAAGAAGTCTGAAAAGATCAACCTGAGCCGGAGCCGGTGCAGCCTCCACAGTGTTTATCAACGTCTCAGGTTCCTTCCAGCTTCGTGCTGCTCATATTGTTCGTGTTCATCCTTACCACATATGGTTTCATCCTCCAGGTCCTTCTGACCCAAGATGGCTGCTGGGGCTCCTGCCTTAATGCCTGATTTCCATGTAGGAAGATGAAAAAGGACACATTGGTTTCCTTCTCAGCTGCATCCGAGTCTTCTAAGGATATTTCGCATAAACCTCACCTCATTGGCTTCCACTCATTGGCTACAGGTAGCTGTAAGAGAGACTAGGTAGCATTTTGGCTGGGTACATTGGCACCAGAAATAAAATCAGGGTTTGGCCAACAAAGAAAAAGAAGAGAAGGGAATGGCATAGGAAACCAGCAGTCTATCAGGCACTATTATAGCTCCATTTTAGAGATGAGAACACGGAGGCTCAGAGAGGTTGAGTGACTCGCCCATAGTCTGAGGATAAGACAAGGAGGAAGATGGATTTGAACTCAGAAATCATGTCTCTTTAGCCCTAACCACTAAGTTATGCTGCCACAGCATCAATGTAACAACATTAATTTCAGTGATATGGACGATGCTGCTTTGCTAAACCTGAATTATCACTAGCAATGTGCGTGTGGGACACTCGTCATGCTGCCATTTCTTTTGGGTGCGTCACACACTTCCACCCACCCCTGTGCGCTGCTGACTCTTCTCCCACCACTTGGCTCTATTTTTCCCATGGCGAGCCTCCTTCCCACTCTCTACCTTTGCATCACATGGCCTTTCGCTTAGCAGGAATTCATTATACATTTCAAGGCTATATCTGCCCTTTTCTCACCCCTCCAAGCAGGTGACAGTGGTAAAGTGTTGTGGTCAAGATCACAGACTCTGAAGTCAGCCTAGGTTCAAATCTTGGCTGCACCCCATCACTCGCTGTTGACTGTGCTGCAATTTACTTAACCTCTCTTTGCCTCAACATCCTCTGTGAAATGGGGGTGATAATAGTACCTATCGTGAGGGTTAAATGAATACTACGTGAAAAATAAAAAGCACAGTGCCTGGCCCATGGTTAGTTCTCAATAAATGTTATTCTTTCTTTAAAGATATTTTTCATGAGGACCATTTTTAAAGCCTTTATTAAATTTGTTACACTATTGCTTCTGTTGTTTATGTTCTGATTTTTTGGCCAGGAGGCATGTGGGATCTTAGCTGCATGACCTCGGATTAAGCCAGCACTCCCTTCCCAGTGGACTGTCAGGGAAGTCCCAAATGTTATTCTTTGATGCCAGTGTGACCCCAGATCCAAATACAATCCCAAGTAGGCCTTATCTGTGGTTATGCAGATGGTTCAGAATATATTTGAGTTACTTTTTAAAGATTACCATCAGAATAAAAGCAAGCAACTTAACAAGTCTTATGGGGAGCTCATTAACCACTACCCTCAATGCATTCTCAAATACCAGCCTGGGAAACATTCACTTAGAACAAAAAGCCCAGACTTTTCAGATCTGGTTCAAACTGCAGTGAACTTGGGGTGTGACCATCTTGGGGCTCTCTGGGGTTCATTTGCTCAATCTTTGAGGCAACATTGATAATACTGCCAGGACAAATGTGACAACTGGTTGGGAAAGGAATTTGTGATCTTCGAAGTGCTAGGGGCCTGAGGGTCATCTAGGGAAAACCGGTCCCACCACTAATTAGAGACACACTCCCTGCTCCAGGGACTGTCTCATCTCCAGAGCTGGGATTTTTAGCAGACACGAGAGCCCTCCAGGGTCTGTCCTAAGCTTGCTGTGTGGCTTTAAGTAAAGCCCTCCTCCTTCTGGGTTTCATTTTCCCCATTAGCTCACTGAGGTCCCCACTCGTCCCATCCCACTGGACCACACAGAAAGACTGAGTGATTTGCCTAAGGTCACACAGCCAGTAAGTTTGTAGAGAACCAGAATTTGAGTCCAGTGCTCTTTCTGCCCAGAAGCATCCCCCAGTTGCCTGCATGATGGGAGGGTCACCGCTCCATCCCACAGTTGGTCCTCAGTTCCTCACAATGTTCTGTGCCCCCAGTCACCATGTCAGCCAAGGTGAAGCGGGTGACAAACACCAGAAAGTGACTAAGCAAGAGTCTGGCAGTGGATTTATGGGAGGGCCCCTCCATTCAAATTTCAAATTCCTGGCAGAGACTCTGGCCTGGCCAGCCTGCAGTCAGGTATCTGGAAATACCTGCGGGTTAGCTGTGGTCAGAGGATGGACACCATAGAGATGCTCACCCATGTTTGTGTCTGTGATACACATCCCCGCCTCCAGGTGTTGGCACAAGCGACTGGCATCCCTCTAGAGAAAAGCAGGAGGCGGTTCTCAGAACTGGGAACAGAAATAAATGCATATTTTTGTTTCCCAAAGCCTGCCTGTAGGGTTATCATTTATAAGCACTGTGATCCTGGCTCTAGATGCATGCAGGACCTAATGGCTAGGGGAAAGTTTGGATTTCCCAGAAATGCTTGTAGGCCCAACCCACAAACATTATCTCCAAGGAAACCGAACTTACCCACCCTGGGAGGCTCTGCCCTATTGCCCTCCTCTGCTGGCACTACCTAATTCATATGTTCGGAACTATGATAATGATGACAGTAATAACACTAGCTGACATTTATTGAGACATTAGACTAGGTATCTGACCTGCATTTCTCATATAATGACAGGTACTGCTTTTTTTTTTAACTGGCGTATAGTTGATTTGCAATGTTGTGTCAATGCTGTACAGCAAAGTGACCCAGTTATACACATACATCCATTCTTTTTTATACTCTTTCCCATTATGGTTTATCACAGGATACTGAATATAGTTCCCTGTGCTATACAGCAGGACCTAGTTGCTTATCCTGTCTAAATGTAATCGTTTGCATCTACCAACCCCAAACTCCCAGGCTATCCCTCTCCCTACCTGCCTCCCCCTTGGCAACCACAAGCCTGTTCTCTATGTCTGTGAGTCTGATTCTGTTTTGTAGATATGTTCATTTGTGTCGTATTTTAGACTTCACATATAAGTGATATCATAGGATATTTGTTCTTTCTTTTTCTGACTTACTTCACTTGGTATGATGATCTGTAAGTTACATGTTGCTGCAAATGCCATTATTTCGTTCTTTTTATGACTGAGTAGTATTCCATCATAAATATGTACCACATCTTCTTTATCCATTCATATGTCGATGTATGTTTCCATGTCCCGGCTATTGTGAACCGTGCTGCTATGAACATAGGGGGTGCACGTATCTTTTTAAATTATAGTTTTCTTCCAGGTGTATTCTTGGATCATATGGTATTTCTATTTTTAGTTTTGTTAAGGAATTGCCACACTCTTTTCCATAGTGGCTGTACCAACTTAAATTCCTACCAACAATGTAGGAGGGCTCACTTTTTGCCACACCTTCTCCAGCATTTGTTATTTGTAGACTTTTTAATGATGGCCATTCTAAATGGTGTGATGTGGTACCTCACTGTCATTTTGATTTGTATTTCTATAATAATTAATGATGTTGAATATCTTTTCATGTACCTACTTGCCACCTGTATGATTTCTTTGAAGAAATGTTTATTAAGGTCTTCTGCTCATTTTTCTTGGGTTGTTTGTTTTTTTGTTGTTGAGTTATATGAGCTGTTTGTATATTTTAGAAATTAGGCCCTTGTCTGACACATCATTTACAAATATTTTCCCCATTCTGCAGGTGGCCTTTTCATATTTCTTAATAGCTTCTTTTGCTGTGTAAATGTTTGTAAGTTTGATTAGGTCCTATTTGTTTATTGCCTTGGGAGACTGACCTAAGAAAACATTGGTAGGATCTAATGTCAGAGAAAGTTTTGCCTATATGATAGGCATTATTAATAGCCCATTTTACAAGTTAAGAAATATAGGCTCAGAGAGACTAAATTACTTATCCAAGGTCGCACAGCTGATAACAAGCAGAGCCATAATCTGAACCCTAAAACGGTCAACTGTTAGAGCTAAAAGGACCCTCAAAGCATATCTAAAGCATGAGATCAATTAGCAGATGGGGAAACTGAGGCCCACATGAAGGAAAAGGTTGGGGGTGTGCATTCGTGCATTTACAGAACTCCCACCAACAGCTTCATGTGCCTGAGCTCACTGGCTACCTGGAGAACAGCAATCCTCCTCCCATTTCACAGACTGGACCCTGCAGCTCAGCAAAGAGGTGTCCCTTGGCCAGAGTCCTACAGCCAGTGAGCAATAGAGCTGGGATTCTAGGCACAGTCCCTCCCTGCTGGGCTCTCAGATTCAGGTGTGGCTCCTCTGCCCATGGGCCCTTCTCTGTTGTGGGGACGAGGATGCTACCTCCCTCCTGGTCACTGGGCCTGGCCTAGTGGGGAAACTGCCCAAGCTTGCTGGCCTGGGAGCCGAGGGTATTCAGTGGATACCCAGAAGCTGGCTATCTAGGGGACCAGTGTCCAGACGAAGGAGGGGTCGGCAGAGGAGCTGGTACTTCCTAGGAGATGAGGGGCTGGGCCTGGCAGGGCATCCAGCTTCTGCCTCATGCTGCCTACCTGTTGGGACCAGGGTTCGAGGCCTGTCTTCTCTCTGGACCCTAGTCTATCCAGCTGTAGATGAGGAGGTTGGAGTCAATAGTTGCCAAGGAACTCTAGTTCTGATGCTGTAGGATTCCAGGATGTCTGTATTAGTCACCTATTGCTGAGTAAAACGTTATCACAAACTTAGTGACTGAAAACCACCATCTGACAGTTACTATGGATCAGGCTCTGGGTGTGGCACAGCTGGGTTGTCTGTTCAGGGTCTCACCAGGCTGAATTAAGCTCTTAGCTGGGCTGTGTTCCTTTGGGGAGGTTCAGGGTCTTCTTCCAAGTTCACTCAGGTGATTCGCAGAATCCAGTTCTTTGGGGTTGCCGGCCTGAGGTACATGTTACCTTGCTGGCTGTTGGCTAGGAGTCACTCTCAGCTCCTAGAGGCCACCTCAGGTCCTGGCTATCCTTCATATCTCTTTCCCTCGCCTCCCACGCCCAGTGCTTCCCCTCTGGCTCCACCTTCAGGGTAGACCCAGACTCTGACACTCCTCACTCTCCACCACCTCAACCCCAGTCAGCTAGCTCCTGCATCTACCACCAGGACCACTGTAGCAGCCGCCTAGCTGGCCTCCCTGCTCCCTGCCCAACAGCCCATTCTCCATTTAGCAATCCAGGAGGCGGCTGTTAAAATACAAGCTCAATCCTGCCCCAGCTCTTGTTCAGAACCCTCCTGCGGCTTCTCGGAGTAAAAGCCAATGCCTTCACCATGACCTCAGGGCCAGACAGCATCCAGCCCTGTCACACACTGACCTCACCTCCTAGGCAGGCCTTTCCTGCTCACTCACTCTAATCTTGTCACATTGGCCTCCGTGCTGTTCTGCTGACACCCGATCTCCCAATTCCCTCTGCCTAGAACACTCTTCCCCACAGACACTCCCCTTGCCTCTGTCTGGCCTCTGCTGAAACATCACCTGGTAGGTGAAGCCTGCTCTCACCACCCTATTTAGGAGCACAGTCCTTCCTTCTAATAAAATTACACATATACTTCCTACTAGGCCCAGCAACTCCACTCCCAGGTATTTACCCAAGAGAAATGAAAACATATATGCGCACAGAGGTGTACATGAATGGCCATAGCGGGTTTATCTGTAATAGCCAAAAAGTGGAAACCACCACCCAGATGACCATCAACAGGTTGCATAAATAACAATACGGTGAGCCATACCATGGGATGCAATTGAAAGGAACCAACACGCAACAGCATGCATGAATCACGAATGTATTATGCCAAGTGAAAGAAGCCAGATTTCACTTGTAGGAACTCCAGAAAAGACAAATTCAGTCCACAGTGGAAGGAGACTGATCAGCAGCTCTCTAGATGGGTAGTGGGGTGGGAACAAGAAATTGACTACAAAGGTACGCGTGGGAACTTTACAGGATGAATAGAAAGGTCCATACCTTGTCTGGAGTGGTGGGTACGCAGATGTATACAACTTAACTCACTGAACCGTACACCTGAAATGGGTTGATTTTATTGTATATCAATTCTATATCCCTAAAGAAGGAAATGGCAATGCACTCCAGTATTCTCACCTGAGAATTCCATGGACAAATGAGCCTGGCGGGCTACTGTCCATGGGGTCTCAAAGAGTCAGACCCGACTAAACAACTAACACAATTCTACATCAGTAAAAATGGAAAAACCCGAGAGCCCCCCTCCCTTCCCCTGCTTCTTCTTCCTCCACAGAACTTTCACTCCCTGGTAGGTATTACCTGTCCCCACACTAGAGGGCATGAGGTTTTTATTTGGTTTGTTCCCTAGTAGCTCAGTGGTAAAGAATCCACCTGCCAATGCAGGAGATGCACGTGTGATCCCTGGATGGGGAAGATCCCCTGGTGGAGGAGACAGCAACCCACGCCAGTATTCTTGCCTGGAAAATCCCATGGACAGAGAAGCTTGGCGGGCTGCAGTCCATAGTGTCACATAGAGTTGGATGTGGCTGAGCACACATCATGCTGCTGTTTCTTTAGTGCCTAGGAGAGGATTTGGCACATGATGTTGTTGTTTAGCCACTAAGTCATGCCCAACTCTTGGCCAACCCCAAACCCACCAGGCTCCTCTGTCCATGGGATTCTCCGTGCAAGAATACTGGAGTGGGTTGCCATTTCCTTCTCCAACTTGCCACATAGTAAGTGCTTAATGAATATTGGATGGATGGATGAATTCAGTCCCTAAAGGCTCAGAGCTGGTTAATGGAGATGGTTGTTTTGGTGTCAACACACCCACCTAGACATTGCAAGACAAACCCTAGACCAGCCCGGCCTGTGGAACTGTGGGAAGTGTTACCATTCCACTGGGGGCTGCATCATCACTCAGGCACTTGGATGATGCCATTAACAAGGATGTGTCATGCCCACCACCAGGCAGTCCACCCCAGCACCTGATGCCCATTGGCTGGGGTTTCCTGTGGGTGCTGTGTCTGTGGAAACCAAAATATTACTGTAGAGGGTGGAACCACAAAACCAAGCTGGGCAGAGCCAGAATTTGGCCCCTGGATGCCTGCCCCAGGGGAGGTTGGGAGCCGACTGGGCCTGCAAACCTGATGTCTCTCTTTCTTTCAGGTTTCTTGCCATCTACTATGTGTTACTTTATTTTAAATTTATTTTTATTTTTTTCTGCATAGATAATATATTCACAAGGTTCAACATTCAAACGGTACAAAGCAGAGGAAGTGAGTTCCCTCCTCACCGCTGGCTCCAGCCAGCCAGTATCCACAGGCCACCAGTGCGTCAGGTTCCCCACGGAGCCCTCCAGGGAGACTGAAGGCCGGTACAAGAGGGTTTGGGCACAGGGTGCATGGCCTCACACCTTGCTCTGCTCACAGAACCAGGTGCCCTGCCGGTCCACGCCAGTGCCTGCAGGCCATTTTTCCAGTGCTGTGTGTGCTGCTGGTACAAGGCTAGACTGAGCTGATTTAACAACTTCTCATTAATGGACATTTTCAACTGTTTGCTATTAGAAACTATGGCGTGATAAATACCTATAGCTTTTGTATGGGGTATTTTTACATTTAAGTAATACTTTTATGTTTAAGATATTTTTACAGTAAGCCCATCTGATGCAAAAAGACCCTGATGCTGAGAAGGATTGAAGGCAGGAGGAGAAAGGGACAGCAAAGGATGAAATAGTTGGATCCATCAGCAACTCAATGGACATGAATTTGAGCAAGACGGCAAAGGACAGGAAAGCCTGGGGTGCTGCAGTCCATGGGGTCGTAAGGAGTGGGACACTACTAAGCAACTGAACAACAACAACATTAAGCTCACATTTAAATCGTAAGAGAATAACATACTAAACATTTTTGAGGTCTCATTTTTCATGAGAACCCAGAAGCTTTGGGCCCGCAGAACTCCCGTTCTCAGGGAGGAGGCAAGGCTGGGCCAGACCTGTGTCTCACCAGTAACTGCACTAGGTCCTGGCTATGTAACCTCTAATGAGACAGCTGTCCTCTCTGAAGCTTTATGTTCCCCCTGGTAATGCAGCTACCCTGCAGAGTGAAATTAGACACAGACCAAGGAAGAGTTTTGCAAGCTGCAAAGGCTGCAGGCATGTAGGGGATTAAGGGATTTACCTTGCCAATGGACACTGATAAAGGAGAGGGGAGTAGGGAGGGAAGTGGGGGGCATCCAACCAGCCCAGTTTGCCTTTAAGAACCTCCCAGGGCTGCCTGGCCCAGCTGTCAGGAGGCCTATTCCAGCCCAACGCCAGGCTGGCAGGCTCCAGACAGAGCCCCCCGGCTCCAGCTGAATGCCATAGTGAGCGTAGGGGGCCAACCCTGGGGGTGGGCTAGGCTATTTTCATCCCCAGGAAGGCCAGGAAGAGGGCCCCAGCTCCCTTTTTCCCCGACAAGCCCTAACCCTCCATAGCCTGGAGTCTTCCTTTCCAAACCCAGAACCAACCTAGAGGCCACAAATACCTCACAGCACAGCTAGGGAAACCAGGAACCAAAAGGTGAATGGTTTATCTAGCTCACCCAGCTGGGGGCTTAAAGCCAGATCTCCTAATATTCAGGAGTCAGTTCTTTCCAGCATGCCATTTACTCACTTGTTTTCATTCATTCCTTCATCCAACAAATGGCTATGAGATACCGCCTGCTCCCCAGGGGATGGGGACTGAGCCTAGACAAAGCAAACCCCCCTGCCTTATGGAACTGCATTCTAGTGAGAGACACACACAAGAAACATAATGTGGCCTTTGTTTACTGTAAGTAGTGATAGGAGGTGGAGGGTAGGAGTATTTTTCTAGTAAGAAAAATAAACCAGGATAGAGAACTAATGGTTTTTGGAAGCTGATGTTTAGCAGGGAAAGGGCAGTGATTGGGTGGGTCAGGGAAGGCCTCTCTGAGAAGGTGACATGTGGGTACAGACCTGAATGAAGAGAGGGAGTGAGTCATGTGAATATCTGGGGTAGGATAGATACTGGCAGCGGAAATAGCGTACAAAGGCCCTGAGGTAGAAATGTGTCTAGTATGTTTCTGGAATATCAAGGAAGCAGCAGGCTGTGTCAGGGTAGGTAAAGGGGAGGAGGAGGAGGAACAGGGATTCTGGTCATGAGGGCTTGTAGAATACTGTTAGAACTTTGGTGGTTTTGTTGTTATTATTGTTTTTCTTTTTCAGGATGCCTGGCGAGATAGACCCTCACATTGTTCAAAGGCTCTGATAGCCTCACACAGTCAGGTCCTTATGTTTCAGGTTCAGCCTCACCTACCCTCTTTGTTCCAATAGTGTACTCCTCCCACCACAGGACTTTTGCACAGGCTGGTCCTTCATTCTGGAATCCTTTTCCACTCCTAGGCCCACCTCTCCTGGTTAACTTCTATTTATCCTTCACATCTCAGCTCAAATATCTCAGGTTTCCCAGACCTCCTTGGTCAGGTCAAGAACCTCTCCTTCCTTTAGGATGTAATCTTAGTGATCATAAAATTATTGAGATGATCAAATAGTATCCAGACTAAGTCTCCCAAGGGAGGTGTTTGGTTCATTTTGTTTGCTACAATCTCTCCAGGGTGTGCCTAGGACTTGGTATGCAGTAGATCCAAATAAATATATATTGTATGAACACATGAATGGAACAAGCACTTACAAAGACCATAAGCATGTCATTCAGTTTTATTCAGTTTACAGAGCTCAGAGAGGTGAGGCAACTTGGCTAAGATCAGACAACAGGTGGTAGCACCAAAAAGTCCAAGTTTTTCTGATTTCAAAGCTAGGAAATTTCCCCAATACTTTATCAACCATACACACGTGTATTACTCATATGTTAGTCGCTCAGTCATATCCGGCTCTTTGCGACCCCATGGACTGTAGCCTCCTGGGCTCCTCTGTCCATGGAATTCTCCAGGAAAGCATACTGGAGTGGGTTGCCCTTCCTTTCTCCAGGGGGTCTTCCCAACCCAATGATCGAACCCAGGTCTCTTGCATTACAGACAGGTTCTTTACTGTCTGAGCCACCAGGAAAGCCCATCCAGCACACATAGGCTGTGATAAACTGAAAACTGACTGCAAAAATTCCTCCATGCCTGTACTCATACCCTTTGCAGTATGACTAAGAGATGGAGTCTATTTCTCTACCACTTAAATCTGACTTGACCACATCAATTTGGTCAATGGAGCTTTAGTAAACATGACCCAATAAGAGGCTTTAAAGAACACTTGTGCAATGGAGCTGAACACAAAACCTTAAGATCACCATGTGAATGAGCCCACGCTAGCCTCATGGAGGTGAACCGAAGCACCCTAGTAAACAGCTTGCCAGCTGCCAGAGATGTGAGCAAGGCCCTCCAAGACCACCCAGCCCCAGCTGACTGCAGCTATGTGAGTGAGCCTAAGTAAGATCAGAACTGCCCAGCTGAGCCCAAACCAGATTTCCAGTTCACAGAATCATGAACTAATAATTTGTTGCTTAGGGTCTAGGGTGGTCTGTTACTCAGCAAGGGCTTCCTGATACATACACCTAGTGAACACACTGTCAGTGTCTATACACATAAGTACATGCACATAAATGCACACGGATGAGCTTTCATAGCAAGTTTGTTGGCACCTACATAAACACTCACATGCCCCTACAGTTCTCACACACACACACACACACCCATCATCTAACCCCACACACACTCTCCTGGCTGCCAATGTAATGTAATGCACAGTGTAAATGCCAGTCTGGGAACAGATGGGTCGACACTGCCCAAGCTCTATGTTGCTGGCACTGCCAAGTACAGTTCCAAGGTGAATAGAAGTAGACTTTGGTTAAATGAATAAAGCTAAGGGCACAGGACAAGCCAGAGGTTGGCAGCAGGGATCAGACATGCTCGGTGGATAAATGGAGAGGCCTTTTATTCCTCTTAGAGACTCATGTGAGCAGGGACAGAGAGTGGATGCTCACAAGTGCTTATCTTACAAATTGTATTTGTGCTTAAAATTGCATTTAAAAAAAAATGGATCCATTATTGTTTTTAAAGGTCTGTGAGGATTGTTATAAAGCCCTTGAAGGGTTTCAGGAAGAAAATTGGAACCAATAAATTATCCTCTATGTGTAACTATGGGGAAATTGAAGATGTCTGAGAATCAAATTATGAGTAAAGAGGAAACTAAGCAAATGGAAAACAAAGCAGGTCATAACTCCAGGAAGAACAGAGTTGCACAAAAAAAGGAAATCTAACTGTAATATGCAACTTGGCAAGAAAATATTTATATGGTCACAATATAAACAATATTAATTAATCATTTAATAAAAAATTGTGATAAATGTTGATTTTGAAAGAGAAGTGGGTAAGAAAAGTTGTCTTCCTTGATAATAATAACTACAAAAAGAAACAGTTTTGACCACTTACTGGGTGATGTGCCTTATTCTAGGCACTTTACATGCTGAATCCTCATAAGAGTCTAATATCTTCAATATTCTTATTACTCATTTTACAAATGAGGAAACTAAGGCAAAAGGTACTTAAGTCTTAAGGTAGTTAAGTCTAAGTTAAGAGGACTTGCCAGGTCATCTGACCAGTAAAGGAAAGGGCTAGAATTCAAACACAGTCAGGCTGCAGAAGCCACACTCTAGGGACATCAGACCTGAAAGTCAACATTTGCCTAAAATTAATCAAGAAAATGGCAGGAAAAGAATGTTATTTAGAAATATGGAGGAAAATGTCAGAAGAAATAGTTTAAAAAGTTGAATGTGTTTACTTTGGAGAGCAGGGTTAGGAGTGGGAAGGGCAAGGGAATGTTTTTAGTAATATTTAATTTATATAGAATCATATACCTCCATGAGCAGGGGACAAGAACTGACTGGGAAGGAATGTGAGGGAATTGTTCATGGTTCTGTGTTCTGATCGAGGTTTGGGGTACAGTATGTACTTGTCTAAATTTGGCAAATGGTACTTTTAAGATCTATGCATTTCACTGTATATAAATTTTATCCCCCACCCTCAAGAATAACCATAAACAAATATTTAATATGAAACTCTGTTTAGTGTCTTTGAGGGGAAGGGTACTGATGCTTGCAGTTTACTTTGAAAAGTTTCCAAAAAATCCAATTGTCTTACTGGATGGAGAGAGGCCTCATAGAGCAAATATAGCAAAATATTAACAACCGTCCATCTAGTAGGTGATATATGTATTCACTGAATAATTCTATCAACTTTTATGTTTGAACATTTTAATAAAATTTGGGGGGAAATATATAAATGTATCATCTGAAAAATAATATTAAATTTTTAAAAAACCTGGATGGGGCTTCTGTCTTGGGCCAGGATGGATCTGCAGACTTCCCTGGACATCGGATGTCAGACAAGATGGGGGGTCTCCTCCCCCTGGCCCCCTTCAGCAACTCTTTAGCAAAGGCAGAACCATTTCATCAGGGCAGGGACAATACCCTCTCACTATATCCCTTCCTCTGTCAAAATAAACTGAGGCCCTGCAGGTGGGGATGGGCACTTTCCCAGGGGGCCCATCACACCTTCATGACAGAAGTGAGCAGCCAGGTTGCCAGTCTCCCAAGCCCAAGTGTATATAATTAGCTGGTGAGAAACAGATCAGGGAGCAAATCTCATCTTTGCCTAATTAGGGGCTAGGCAGCTGGGGCCAGTCTGGCCTGGGGAAGCTGCTATGGAGGCCCAGCAGCCCCAGGGGACAAGGCAGCAGCTGCAGGCCCTCACAGGGGCTGAAACACAGTGGCTGCCAATCACTGCCCCTCACACTCCAACTGGAGGCGAAACAATAGAGGGCCTGTTTCTGTGGATCCCCAAGGCTTGGTAGGCCGGGGGTAAGGGGAATGGCAGAAGCTGCTAGCCTCTCCCTCCACAGAATCCTGGCCGAGGGGAACCCCTGTCAGAAAAGTCAAGGCTCAAACTGTCTCACCTTCCTCATTTCCAAGAATCCCTCCCTGCTCTCTTGCATCAGACCTTCCCAATGCCCTTCTTGGCTCCCCCCATCACAGCTTCTAGGAAGAGCTCTGGTCTTAGGGCAGAAGTCCCTGAGTGCATCTGTTCCAAATTATATGACTAGTTTCTACTTAGCGGCTCCTTCCCTCCCCTGAGACCTGGCAGGGCCCATGGCTATCTTGCCAACTGCTGGGCCTCCAGTAGGTGTTCAATAGTGACTAGGAGGAAAGGCTGCCAGGATTTGGAAGAGAGGTGAGGCATGTGTCAGGAGAATCAAGGAGCCAGAGAGCCGGTGACTGGGATGCCTAGGAGGCTAGGGTGTGACCCCAGGCTGGAGTGCAGACCCACTCTGTGAAGCCCAAAAGCCACTACCCCTCCCTGCTCTAAGACAAGAGGTGATCTTCTTAGGTGACCCTCAAAAAGTCACCTTGAGGATTCAGTGACAGGTTTAGTATGAATGGTCTGAGTCCAGCTCTTAAACTTCCTCCAGGAACAAGGGGTCTCCCAGATCATCACCAGCAGTCCTGTGACCCAAACCTTGATTTCTTCACATGTAAAATGCAACCAAGGCTCCCTCCTTGTGTTTCTAGAGAACTGACAGCTCACGGCAAGGGGCAACACTTAGCACAGAATTCAGGCTGAGTTGCCTTGGAGGTAAAGGTTCTGACACCTCAAAAGACACCACCTCTGCAGAGCTGACACAGATTATCAGCCCAACCCCATCACTCCTTTAACACAGGGATGGGGTGGGAGGGCCAGCTCCTGCATTGCCAAACCTGCTGGGAGCCTACAGCAGGTCATCGCCGGCCTGTGCCTCAGTCTCCCGATCTGTATCATGAGGGGTGAACTCCATCCTCATGAATTTGAATACCATCCTCTTCTACAACCTGATTTCCCCTATTTCCCCAAATGGTTCAAGCCCAGTCAAGTCCCCTGGGGACTGGTGGTGGACTGTCAGACAGCTGGTCTGACCTGGATGTTTGTCAACAGCCCAACGGAAATCTCCTCTTTATGCTTAAAATAAAACCTACATCAAACCTGTCACCAAGGGCCCCCATTAGAGCTTCCTGTTTCTGAGTGCTGCAGCCCAGGCAGCCTGCAGGAGAGGAAGCACCTCCCAGCCCTGCCCCCTCCCTCGGGAAAGCAGGGATGCAGAGCCCATCCAGCTTCTCACCATTTATGAGCCTGGCCCTAGTTGCTTCATCAGCCAAGGGTGGGGTCTCCTAGCAGGTAACTAACCTGGAGGGAGATGGGAAGGAGCCGAGATCTCAAAGCCCAGTGCCAGCCACCTCCTTCCCCTTCCTCAAGCCCAAATAAGACCATGCTGTCAATTTATCCACCAAGGCCCAAAGAGGGAGACTGGCCTGACCAGGGTCACTCAGAGTTAGGGGCAAGGCCACTCATTTTTTTCTATCTATCTCAAGTCCTGCTTCCTCTGAGAATTCCACTTCCAATCTATGGACTGTGTGACCTCAAGTTCAGGGCTTGCCCTCTCTGAGCTTCCGGTCCCCTTGGGAACTGGGCTGGGATGGAAAAGGGCACATAACTTATGGTTGGGGAAGGTCCATATACCCGTCAGCCTTTCCTTGCAGGTCCCCTTCCCAGTGTTCTTCCTAGTTCTATCCCAAATTCTATGAAGAAGGCCCATCAGCAAGCTTCCCAGAGGGGTTTTGAGGATGCTCTGTGAGGCAAGTCTCAGGCCAGGCCAGCCACTGAACTCATGCTCCCCCAGATCCTAGGGTGGACAATCACTGACTTTTGAAGGCCCCATCCCAAGACTTCCCACCCTTTCCCCTTGTAAACACAGAAGAATCTGATGACCCAGCCTTTGAAAAACAAGCATTTGTGTTTATTAACCAAAAGAAGGGAAGTCAGAGCAGTGCAGCCTCCTACAAATCCCTTCTGTAGTCTACCCACCTAGGCCCAGGCTGCCAGGGCCACTCTTCCCTGCCCCACCCCAGGGTGAGTTCCCAGGTAACCAAGGCCCACGGGCTAAAGAAGAGGAAGTCAGCAAAGGCCAGAGGCCAAGGAAGAAAGAAACAGAGCTGCTGGGTAGACAGTTCTGGTGAGATCCCTTGGCCCTCCACTCTCAGTGGGGAGGGTCAAGTGCCCCAAATCCAAACCCACAAGCAGGGGACATTCATGTCAAAACCCTACATGTGAGGGCCAGGCAGTGGTCCAAGGTCAAGAGCCAACTCTCTCCAGGTCAGTCCTTGCCAGATGGGTGCTCTGAGCCTTTGCCTCTACAGCAAGTTCACACAAGGCAGCAGCCCTGGGTCTGCTCCAAGCCAGGGAATGGATGCAGGAGAGGTCAAGAGGCCAACAGCCTAAGATCCCGACTCCAGTGGATACCTAGCCTTCAGCTGCTGGAGACTCCCTCGCCTGCCGCAACCCATACAGCCATTTGATTACGCGGGCGTTGCGCTCTATCACTGACACGCCATAGGGGACACGCTCCCGAGCCCGATCCTCGATGGTGACAGAGCTGCGGCGGGAGCAGTCCCCCTCGGAGCTGGCTGGCCCAGCACTGGGCCCCGCCAGCGACACGATGTCTGAGCTGGCCCGCGCTAGGTGGGCCACACCCAATCCCTGTGCCTCCTCCGGGTCCAGGCCACAGAAGTTAAAGAATCGCTCCAGGTCAGCTGCTGCCCGTGAGAAGCGCTCACTCAGGTCCGACTTGGAGCGTTGCAAACCTGGGGGCCGGACTGGGCTAGAGGCAGCGGCAGGGCCTGGCGATGGGCAGGGCTGGACAGGTGACGCCGGCAGGGGCAGGACATCCACTCGCCGGACTGCAGCAATACTCGGTGGTGGGCGTGGAGGCGTGGCCGGGGGAGGCTGCCTGGCCCCCTCAGCCCATCCAGGGGTACGGCTGGCCTCGGCAGGGGACACAGGACTATCACACAAGTTGATGAGGCTGCTAAGGATGTCCAAGTCCAGCTGGGGCCGGCGGCCGGGACCAGGCAGGGCTCGGCGGCTAGGTGTGAGCACGGTGCGGCGAGTTCCAGGGCTGAAGAGGGGCTGTTTGCACAGCAGGGGCTGCACAGGCTCCTGACGAGTGTTGGCCACATGCAGGCTCTTGACGTACTTGGCCTTGTCGGCCTCCAGGCGCTCGACAGCACTAGGTTTCCGGGCTCCACCGTCCGCTGGCCGCCGGAGCAGGTAGCCAGGAACCTTGGTCCGTAGGCGGATAGGTAGGGCAGGGGTGTCCCGGGCTCCCGGAGTCAGTGTGTCCACAGGCATGGCTGTTACATTCCCCGAGGGCTTCTGTCTGAGGAGACTGGAGAAATGAGAAGACAGAGATCCAAGCAGAAAGCTAGCAGCTGGACTCCACAACGGCTGCAGGGGTGGAAAAAAACGACAGAGCCTACTCAGACAAAGGCTCAGCGAAGACCAAGAGACCAAAGACGCCTTCCCTATTAAAAGGTAAAAGCCACGCCTCTGATTCACAGGGAGCCAATCAGCAGGCAGAAAGCTGGGCCTGTGGCCCCACCCACTCCCCCTCCTTCGAGGAGGGCCGAGCCCAGCTGAAGCAGAAGGAAAAAAGGTACCAAAGACAGACGCGGGCTGCCTGGGCATAAAGGATGGGGATGGTATATTTTAAAGGAAGCAAAGTAGGCTCCAGGCTGAGTGCTGGACATCAGTCAGCTCAACCTCAGTGGGTCCTCTTCTCAACTCCATTTTGCACTTGGGGAAACTGAAGCCCAGGGAGGCAAGCTTGAGGAAGCTAATTCAACAAGTTGGTGGCTGTCCCTTGCCTCCCTTGTCCCGCTGCCGCGCAGGGGTCTTGGGGTTGAGTGGCCAAGAGAAAGGGCTCCAATCCCACACCCCACCTGGAATGCCCACAGGAAGCCTGGAACCACCTTCACCCCACACTCACCTAGGCAGGAAGCTGCCCTGTGCCATCCACCCGCCTGGACATGCCAGGCCCCAGGCACAGCAGCAGAGCTTGTGGAGGAGGAGCGCAGAAAGTCCCTACCCCACCCCTGCCCCAGTGGAGTCCAGACACCCATTAGCTTCCAGTATGAAATTCCAATGCCAGGCCCACGGTGATCCATGGATGCCTGTCAGGTGGAAACATCAGCCCTGAGCTATGCGGGCCCAGGAGAAGCCAGAAATGCCCAAGATCACAGCCCTGCTCAGGAGTATCCAGCCAACTCTGCATCTGCCAACAGCAGTAGTATGGACACCCATAGGCAGGAGGGCCTACCTCTGGAGGCACTGGTCTCCACATGATCATCTAAGCATCAGGGCCAGTGCCCTGGCCATCAGGCCACCCCTGTCCCTTTTTCCAAGGAAGAAGGGCTAGAGTCCCAAAGTGCTCCCCGAAGTCCCCTGGAGATGGGCTGGAAGAAAACCCATAGACCAAGTCCTGAACCTTTTCAAGTATAATATGGGCGAAAGGGACTCCATCAAGATGATCTTCAAGAGGACTTTCAGGCCATCTAAACCAGTATTGTCTAATTCAATAGCCACTAGCCACATATGGCTACTCAGCCTTAACTTTAAATTTACAGTAAATATAATTCAGTTCCTGAATCACACTGGCCACATTTTAAGTGCTCGACAGTCATATGTGGCCAGTGGTCACTCTACTAGACAGCATGGATTGGAGCATTTCCACCTGCAGCAAAAAGCTATACTGGACAGCCCCACCTCGACATCCAGAATGCCATGAAGGAAGAGTCTGGACTGGGGAGGGGAGAGAGGAATCTGTCTTCTAGACATCTGACATCATCCTCTCCTGTAATCTTGAAACAAGTCTGTGATACAGGTCTCTGTCATCCCATTTTCACAGACGGAGAAACTGAGACTCAAAGAAGTTGCCAACCTAGGTTCCAGAGCCAGTAAATAAGACACAAAGTCATATGAAGCCTAATTCACTCGTCTAAAAAAAAGAGTAGTTTTACTCATTATTATTCATATTCTCCTAAAACAGCTGGGCGGGGGGGGGGGGGGGGCGGCGAGGGAGGGTCTGTTTTGTTCCCCTGTCTCAGTTTCAAGATATTGCTCTTTACGCATAACTAACAGTCAATGGATTTTTACTAAGATAAAATACCTGTGAGGGCCAAACATAAGTAGGGAGACCAGGGACAAACTAGAGAGGGGGCACACCCACCCTACTGTAGGCATATGGTCCAAAATTGTAGGTATAGAATGTTCTAGGAAGCTGAGAATCCAGAGTGCATGGAAACTCTAGATTGTTAGTCTATTTGATAATAATAATATTAAAAACTGCACGGACAGGGCAAACAAAATGCCTGCAAACATATCTGAGCCCCTCCCTTCCCACCCCAGTTTGAGACCTCTGCAACCAAGGCAAGTTGACAACAGAAACTTGGGGGCTTTTGGCCCAAAGCCAGAGCCGCTCCAGAGGTAGAAGGGATGAAGTAGGTGGGAGAAGAAGACTGCCCCACTCAGGACCAACCCCCAAGGAGACCTCAGGAGGGAAGGGTCACAAGAAAGGTAGCCATGCCAAGCCCTGTCAAGGTAGGTAGGCTCTGCCCCACCCCCTGGCTACCACCTCCCAAACCAGTCCAACCCGTTGGTGGCATGAGTTCCCTCCCGGGCATCATCAGGGAAACAGAGGGAGGAAGGAGGTCAGATGGGCAGGGCTAGGGCATAAGTTCTGCGACCCCCACCCCCACCCGGCTCCGGCTTCCAACGTCTCCAGCAGACCAGGCGCCCCAGGGGCTCTTCTGGCCAGACCAGGGCAAATTCTAGGAGCCAAGCTTGGCTATGGGGCTACTGGCCAGCTTGCCCAGAACTCGCCCACTCCGACCGCTGTGCGCCTTTCGCAAACAGCTGCACCTCTTCCAGACTTGGGGTTTCCTTATCTGTGAAATGCTGTTAAAAATAGACCTTCCTCATCCTCCAGGTCACCGTGAAGATGGAGAGACAAAAAACAAGTCGAGCACTTTCGTTCACTGCATGACCTGGGCTCCCTGTTTCTATTATGAATTGGACCCAACTCCTGAGACCGCTCCTCTCGCAGGGGTCTCTAAGTCTTCTCCAGAAGGGTCTGGGTCTAAGCCGCGGACAAAGGAGGCTAATCCGTGAACAAGACTCATTCCACAGGCGGGTGAAGCCCAAAGTGCTGCTGCTTCCGAGTTGAAGCCAGGGTCCCGGTCCCCAGGTGGGGCTCGTGCTTTCTCTGAGGCCTCCTCTCATCACCCAACGCCCCACCCACGGATTTCAAACACCCACAAAAGACCCCAAATACGCCGGCCCCAGGCCCTTCTCCTTGGCATCCTCGGGCATGTAGCCTCACCATGCTCCCTCCCCAGCGGCTTCCCGGGCATTAGCCTCAGGAGGCCGCGGTGGGGGGCCGCGGGGGTCGGAGGGGAGAGGGTCGTAGAGGAGCCCGGATCCCCGGTCTAGCTTCTGCCCTTGTCCTTCCTAGCCGAGAGCAATCTTGGGGACTCCTAGCGGCGGCGGAGGCCCAGAGCCCAAGAGTACGCTGTGTGACTCTAGTCTGCTAGCCGCCCCTCTCCGAGCTCAGGTAGTCCCGGCTCTTAAATGAGAGAGCAGACGGCACGATTCCTACAGCCTCGTCCAGGCCTGAAGGTGAGTTTCGGCCCGGTCCCCGCCTACCCGAGGAGGAGGGAGAGGTGCCCGGGCAGCCCCGACCCAGGCGCCCAGGCCCCGGTCCGCACATACCTGGCTGCGTCCCGGCCGCCGCTCTGCGCTCTCCAGCCCGGCCCACCTGGGCTCAGGTAACACAACGTTTGCGCAACTTCCGGCGGCCGGCCCCCGGCAAGTGAACCCGCCGGCCCAGGAATTACTCGAAAAGGGAGAAGGAAAACCAGGCAGCGGACCGGAACTGAGCCCAGGCTTGCTGTCCGTCAGCTCGGGGCCGGGACCTGGTCTCAGGCGCCCTGACTACCCCAGGAAGCCCTTCCGAAGAGCGGGGCCCGCCCATCCCCAGCTGCCTTGGCCCACACGTGGAGCCCAGTAGGGCAAGGGCACCCATCTTGCGGATGGAAAAACTGAGTTCTCCTTGTCACTGCCACAATGACCGCCAGTTAATATATTAACTTTTCCTGGTATTAATTAACCCATTTTAATCTTCCCAACAATCCCTATGAAGGGAGCTCTATTATTATCCCCATTTGACTAATGGAAAACTGAGGCTGGGACAGGCTGAGTCAGTTGCCAAAGTCACCCTGCAGAGTCCAAATTGGGCTCTTTCTCCTCAGACCAAACCTTAATTAACACCACCCCCCTTTCTGGCTGTGTGTCCCTGAATAGGTTACTGAACCTCTCTGGTCTTCCATTCTGTCTAAAGGAGAGTCCCAGCTTCCAGGCAAGGTCAGTGTGAGTTCTTAGAGCTTGAGAGTGCCTACTGAAGCTTTGAGCAAGCTGTAAACATTAGTAATTGACAGCAATAATAATAACTAGAATTTCAGATTGCCAGACACGGTCCTTGTTTTAATCTCTATACTACCCTGAGAGGGAGAAGCTATTTGATCCCCATTTTACAGATGAAGAGTCAATAGTAGCCCTGCCAGAAGGAACCCCTGGGAGGGAGGTGACCATCTCTTCTGCCACCAAGCTCTATTACATCACTTTGGGTGGCACATTCAATGAAGCCAGTTTTCACTGGGATCCTGCGGTCCAAAGAAGGAAGTGAGCACTGGCCTCAGACATGAGCCCCAAGGAAGTGAAAGGACCCAGTTCCACGTCTGTGCCTGGTGGGGGCTGCACCAGCATTGAGGTGGAGGTCACAAGGGGACAGGAACTGATTCAAGGAACAACTCTCTTCCACCTGGGAGTGAATCAGCTCTGAGACCTCTTCCAGTCCCTGGGTCCTGATTTTAGGAGGATAAGCGAGGTGACAAGACCATCATTGTCCACAGCAGACTGCTGGGTCCCTTCCTAACCGTCTAAGGCAACAGTGGGGAAGGAAGCTGTGCTCAGTTAGGCTCTAACAGTAGTAAAAGCAAGGCAATGATGTCAAGTTTTATAAAACAGGTAGAACTTCTCCAAGTGCTTGCTTTGTACCTGGCATTTGTTCTAAGCTCTTTCTAGGAATTAACTAATTTATTAATCCTCACATGTACACTGTAAGGTAGGTACTACTATTATGACTATTTTACATTTGAGAAAACCAAGGCATGGAGAGTGAGGCCACATGTCTGAGGTCACATGGCTAATAAATGGCAGAGCCAGAACCTGAACCAAGGCCTGGATCTGGGGGGCAGGGGTGTGGAGGAGACAGTCCCCAGTCTCCTGCTAGTCTCTGGCCACTCACCAGGGGACTCCTGGGGAATCTCTAGCCTCCCTCTCTGGGCCCCAGAGAGAGAAGCCAACTTGGCTATGGTTCTGGACCTGTTTGCTCAGCTATGAGGGCAGAAATGGCAATGTTTTCCCAACAGAAATCAGATGTCATCACAGCTCTGCTTAAGTCACCCCAGCCCCAGCCCCTGAGACTCCATATCACCTGAGAACAAAATCCAAACTCTCCACTTGGCCCTCCTCTCAGTCCTCCTCCTCTGCCACCTCTTCTCCAGCCTTCCCTGCTCCAGCCTCTGAGTCTTCCCTGCTGTTCCTGAGCACACCAAGGTTTCTCCTGCCTCAGGGCCTTTCCACCATCTTTTCTCTGCCTGGAACCTTCCATTTTCACTTCCTCAGAGAGGTTTTCCTGACCACCCTGGGGCTCCTGCCAACTCTCTTACCCAGTTAGTTCCCTTCCAAGCATTCATCGCACCCTGTCATTTTAGATATTCACTACCACCTGAAAGTCCCTTGAACAGCATGGAGATCAAACCAATCAATCTTAAGGGAAATCAACCGTGAATACTCATTGGAGGGACTGACGCTGAAGTTGAAGCTCCAGTATTTTGGTCATCTGATGCAAACAGCCAACTCACTGGAAAAGTCCCTGGTGCTGGGAAAGACTGAAGGCAGAAGAAGAAGAAGGTGTCAGAGGATGAGATGGCTGGATGGCATCACCAATGCAATGGACATGAACTTGGGCAAACTTTGGGAGATGATGAAGGACAGAGAGGCCTGGCGTGCTGCAGTCCATGGGGTCACAAAGAGTTGGACACGACTGGGTGACTGAACATCAACAACAACCACCTGTTTCCTATCTCTCCCATGGGCTAAGAACTCCATCCTCCAGGGACAAAGCATAAAAGGGGACAACACAGACCAAGTGGCCAGGCCACCTGAAAGACCAAGGCCCCTCAGCACCAAGCCTCCTCCCACCCCTCTACTCTGCCCAGGCCTTCCTCCACCAGTCCCACCCCTGCTCCAGCCTCCAGGAGCCCCTACTCAAGCTGGGCTCCAGACATTTCTAACTGAATCCTATTTTGCCTCCTAAGATGCCACATCCAAGTCTCTGCACACACTGCATCCTTTGCTGGCAGTGCCCTTTTCCACTCCCTCTCCCTGGCCACCCCTGTAGCCTTGATTCTAGGACTAGCCTGACTGAGTTCAAATCTCAACTCCACCAGTGATCAGCTATAAAACTTGGGTAAGATACTTCTCCATGCCTTGGTTTCCCCAACTGTAAAGCAGGATCCCTAATAGTGCCTCCCTCCCAGCATGAGGCCCGTGCTTGACAAATGCCACCAAAATGTGAGCTATGATAACTCTTCAACCAGATAGATGCTCCAGTGCCCAGCTCCTCTGTGAGGCCTTCGTCAGCCCAGACAGAATGTTGACCACTTCTCTCAGAGGTTACAAATCTAAGAATGCGGTCACTTGAATAGATATTTCTCCAGAGAAGGTACACAAGTGGCCAGTAAGCACAAGAAAAGATGCTCAGCATCGCTTATGATTAGGGAAATGCAAACCAAAACCAGAATGAGATACCATACCACACCCATAAGATAGCCTTATCAGTCAAACAATATCAGAAAATAATAAATGTGGATGGAGAATGAGGTGAAATTAGAAACTTGGTGCTCTCTTGGGATATAAAATGGTACAGCCACTATGGAAAGAGTATGGCAGTTAAGCAAAAATTTTTAACAGACTTACTATGGAATCCAGCAAACCTACTTCAGGTATATGACCAAAAGAACTAAAGGCAGGGACTTGAACAGATACTTGTACATCAGTGTTTATAGCAGCATTATTCACAATAGCCAAAAGGTGGAAACAACCCAGGTGTCCCCTGACAGATAAATACTCAAAATGTGGGGTACGGTATATACACATAGTGGAACGTCATTTAGCCTTAAAAAGGAAGGAAATTCTGACACATGTTATACAACACGGATGAATCTTGAAGTCATCATGCTAAGTGAAATAAGGCAGTCACAAAAGAACAAATACTGCCTGATTCCACTTATATGAGGTTCCTCAAGTAGTCGGATTCATAGAGGCAGAAAGAACGGTGACTGCCAGGGGCAGGAGAGCGAAGAGAGCAAGGAGTTACTATTCACTGGGTATGGAGTTTGCATTAGCAATGGTTGCACAACACTGTAATGAACATAATGTGACTAGACTGTACACTTAAAAATGATTAAAATGGTAAACTGCATTTTATTAACACATACATTAAAAAAAAAAAAAAAAGAAGGTTTAGAGTCTGAAGCCAGACTCCTGGGATTCCAATTCCAGCTCTAGGTGCAAGATATTAAACATCTCTTGTGCTCAGTTTCCCTTCATAAAGAGGAAATAACAGCAGTAACTACCTTATGTCATAGAATTGACAGAATTGAAGGAGTTCACACTTGTAAATTACTTAGAACACAGTACGGGATCAAGAGGTGTCATGATTTCTATTCTTTGCTGAGGGGGCAGGAGGTGTGGTTTCTGATGTTTATCATTTTTATGACATTGTGCACTTCCACCTCACCCCTCCCTTCCACCTAATTCTCCTTTTCTTTAGCAGAAGTCCAGCCCAGACTTGGGTGGAGACAGAGAGGCCCTCTCCTGCCCCAGAGGGAGCCAGGAAGGCTCCAGGCAGCAGAGACTGCCAGGCAGCAGGACAGCTGCCAGGGCCAGAGACACCCAGCTGGGCATCCTCCAGGCCCACGCCAGGCCCCACACTATTTCTGGAGTTTTCCCAGACCTTCGTGCCCTGGCCTGCCTGCAGTCAGCCTTGCCCAGGGCAACCTTGCACAAACCTCAGGAAGGGAAAGGTAAACAGGCCACAGAAGCGGTGTGGGTGCAGTTGCCTAAGGCAGCAATCTCCCATTTGGCCCACCAACTGCACACCTCCACCAACTCAGTCCTCTGGGCCTCAGGTCTGCACCTGAGCTTGCCAAATGAGGACAAAGGGACTCGCAGTGCAGACTAAGAGAGATACTGCGCGCAAAGCCTTAGGGTAGGGCCTGGCACACAGGATGCGGAAGGTGGAGTTGGGACAGACCCACAACCAAGCCCACTTCCTGTCCCGGACTGCCCTCTGCCTGGGCCGAAGCTCACCATCATGGCTTCTTTTCTCGGCACAGAGATGTCAAGAACCTTGTCCAAAGTCACAAGAAAGTTAATGACAGATCATAGACAGGGCAGTGGTCTCATGATTAGATAAATAATCTATAATACACATATATTTTTTTCAACCAGGTGATACATGTGCATGGCTTAAAATTCATAAGCTATAAAGGAAATTAAAAAAAGAAAAACACCTCCCTCCACTCCTTTCCCCAGTCACCCAGTTCCCCTCCCTGCAAGAATCATTATGATCAGATGGTTATATGTCCTTTCAGGGAGATTTCAGGCACATACAAGCAACAATGGACATATTTTATTTCTATTTTTTTACACATAGCAACATGTTCTGTGCATTGTTTTCATCTTACTCTTTCACTGAATAATATATGTTCTTAATATGTGTTATTAGCATGTTATTAATTATAATATTAATAAACTTAATAATATATGTTGTACTACATAAAGAGCCCATCAGTCCGTACCGATGGCCACTGAGCATGTGTCTAGTCTCTATTAAAAACCACACTGTGGGACTTCCCCAGTGGGCCAGTGGTTAAGAATCTGCCTGCCAGTGCAGGGGACATGGCTTCTACCCCTGGTAGAAGATCCCACATGCCATGGAGCAACTAGGCCACAACAAACGAAGCCTCCAAGTTCTAGAGCCCATGATCCACAGCAAGAAAAGCCACCACGATGAGAAGCTTGCAACTAGAGAAAGCCCAGGCAGCAACGAAGACCCAGCTCAGCCAAAAATAAACAAATAAATAAAAGAGTTCTCAGGCAGAGCCTTAAAAAACCCAAAAACCCCACACTGTGGGCTCACTGCACCTATATTATTCTGCCCAGAAGTGGGACAGCTAGGTCAGGGGGATGCATGTGTAATTGTGACAGAGATGAGGGACTGTGATCCAGGGAGTTGATCTCCCACCAGCAGAACACACAACAAATGACCAATAAATGTTAGCATTAGTCATTTTGATTCCTAGGGCTTTGGGCACCCCTCAGTTTCACACTGGAGGCGATTACCTCATTTACCTCACCCTAGCCCCTCCCTGCATCACATTCCAGTCCGGGAAGATAATAAACTCGCTAATAAGTGAAATTATAGGACATTGGATGGGGTAAATGCTACTGAGAAAAACAAAATAGACAAGGCAGAGCATATGAAGTGAGTAAATATTTGTTGAAAGAATGAAGACTTGTTTTCTTTCTGAATTTCCAGAGTTCTGCTCCCTTTAAAGCCAGGAGACTGGTTTGGAGGAGAGAGGATAAATAGTTCCCCTTGAAGAGATTCTAGACTCCCAGATGCTACAATTCTGAGTGTCTAGGATTCTAAGATGGAAGCCAGACAGATTGGGAACCAGCCCCAGAGTTGCCAAGTCTGACCATGTGGTTTTGGGCAAAGGGGCTTAACTTCTTAGAACCTCAGTTTGCCCACCTACAAAAGGAAACCAATAGCAACCAGCAGGTGGGGAGGGGGTTCCCCAGGAGGTAAGGCCTGGTGTAGGTCAGATGCTCTACCAGGAGGGGTCCTGGGCCCAGGACCAAGTCCAGTGTCTCTGGTGACTAGCGTCTTTGGCTGAGGGCTGTGCCTACCCTTTTGCCCAACCCGGAGCAGATTCCCAAGAGTCCTACAGCAATTCCAGGGCCAAAGCATCTGCTGCCCACCTGGCACCTAGCTCAGAAATGTCAGTCCTGCCTGAGCCACCTGTATCTTCTCTCTGAGAGGGAGAGCTCTGTAATTCAGAGCCCTGCAAGCTGAAGGATCTCAAGTGAGCCCTAAGTCCACCCCTGGCTTTCTGGAGAAATGAAGACAGGTGGTGGGGAGAAGACCCCAGGCCGATGCTGGGGAGAGGCAGCCTGGAGCTGATGCAGCCAGGGCTCTCATGTTCCTGTTGATAAGAGGCTAAGAAAGCGACCACCAGTTACCTGTCAGGGTCTCTCAAGGCAAATCTAGATCTATTACACTAGAGACTGCGAGATGGAGCAGAAAGATATGAATCAGATTCTCTGCCAGACTCCGTCTTTCTGAGCCTCAGCGTTCGCATCTGTGAAATGGGGTACCCTCGTAGGACTCGGAGAGAACACGCACCGCAGGGGTGAATACAGCCTCCCTTACACCCGGGTTCGCGCCCCGGACCACCCGTGCCCTCACAAGAAGCCTCACCTAGGCGAGTCCCGCTCCTCCAGTGTGGGTCTTGAGGAGGCTGACAGCTCGGACCCAGTCAGGCGGGGAATGGCCGCACCCAACACGGCTCGGGAGGCCCAAGCCCCACGTGAGGACCCGCGGGGGCCTCTTCGGAGCTGTGCTCCGCACCCGAGATAAGCCGGAGAACCTGACTGTCCCAAGATCCCAGACAGAGCGAAGGTCTGGGGGCACAGAGGGGAAGCGAAAATCCCGGGGCGCTGGGGGAAGGGGAAATGAGCGCGTCGCTTCACCCCCCTCCCCGACACCAGAATGGTTTGCCCCGGACATCCTGATTGGTTTCTCGCTTCCGTTCGAACTCCGCGCCGCCCGCATTGCCAGGCAACGGCTTAGCTTCGTCCGGGCCTGGGAGCGCCAGGTCTTCGCAGTCCCTCCCCGCCCCTCACCTTCCCGGTGGTATCAGGTTCTTTGAGCAGCCTCTTTAGCTCAAGCGGCTAATTCTTTCTCTTGTTCACCCGGGACTTAGCTGATGGACGGAGGAGCCTGGTGGGTCCATGGGGTCGCTAAGAGTCGGACACGACTGAGCGACTTCACTTTCACTTTTCACTTTCATGCATTGGAGAAGGAAATGGCAACCCACTCCAGTGTTCTTGCCTTGAGAATCCCAGGGACGGGGGAGCCTGATAGGCTGCCGTCTCTGGGGTGGCACAGAGTCGGACACGACTGAAGCGACTTTGCAGCAGCAGCAGCAGTCCTGACTTCAGCTGACAGGCTATGTGAACCAGTGCAAGCCAGTTTCCCTCTCTGTTCCTCTAACTGCTCAATGCTGAGCAAGTTAGTGTGAAGATGGGCATGCCCAACAGTCCCGAAATTTACTAAGGATATAACCAAAGATGTGAGTGAAGATTAATATGCCCTGCGTTCTTTATCATGGCGAAATAATGAAAATAACTTAAGTGCTCAGTGAAAGGAAATTGGTTATATAAATCCATCCTGTGGAAGAAATGAATTTATTGAGGTTTTTATATATACCTGAAGCTTTGCATGATAAAACTCTCATCACTGCTCATGAAATAACCCTCTGATAAGTACCTTTAAATATCCTCACTTTTTGATGAGGAATATTATACAGTCATTAAAAATGATGTGATTAAAATATATTTAGCACTAAGATTGAATTTTTCAAAAGTATGTTTCAAAGCACTATGTACAACATAAATATGCATTAAATACGTAATGGTAATATCACATGTACTATATTTATGTAATGGACATCCCAGGTGGCCCTAGTGGTAAAAAATCTGCCTGCCAATGCAGGAGACACAGGTTTGAGCCCTGGGTCAGGAAGATCTCCTGGAGAAGGAGAAAGAATACTCTAGTATTCTTGCCTGGAAAATTCCATGGGCAGAGGAGCCTGGAGGGCTATAGTTCATGGTACTGCAAAGAGTCAGACAGGACTGAGCACAATGCACATATTTCACTTCAGTTCAGTCGCTCAGTCATGTTTGACTCTTTGAGACCCCATGAACCGCAGCAAGCCAGGCCTCCCTGTCCATCACCAACTCCCGGAGTCCACCCAAACCTGTGTCCATTGAGTCAATGATGCCATCCAACCATCTCATCCTCTGTCGTCCTGTTCTCCTCCTGCCCCCAGTCTTTCCCAACATCAGGGTCTTTTCAAATGAGTCAGCTCTTCGCATCAGGTGGCCAAAATTTTGGAGTTTCAGCTTCAACATTAGTTTTGGTCCTTCCAATGAACACCCAGGACTAATTTCCCTTAGGATGGACTGGTTGGATCTCCTTGCAGTCTCCAAGGGACTCTCAAGAGTCTTCTCCAACACCACAATTCAAAAGCATCAATTCTTCTACGCTCAGCTTTCTTTATAGTCCAACTCTCACATCCATACATGACTACTGGAAGAATCATAGCCTTGACTAGATGCACATATTTCTGTATAAACATTTATAATAACAGAAGTTAATTTCTTCTTTCTGCTTCTTTCTTCTTTCTTTTTTCCCTTGACTGGTTTAACTGTTGGAAATTTGGAAATGTAAAATAAGTTACCAAATTGCCAATAGTTAAACCAGGCAGGGGGGAAAACAAAGACACATTTTTAAATAGGGAATTAGAAAAATCAACTCTAACAGCCCTTCCAGATGAGAGAGTGAGCCACTGTTTGGGTCTAGGACATTGCTCAGTTTGGAGTCAGCCTCCTTCTATCCCAGATGGTGTTTTTCATTCCTTGATTGGATTATCAGTGATCGAGCACTGACTGTGTACATACCTTGGAGAGGTTGGGGAGGAGAACTAATAGTATACCAATAGCTACCAATGATTGCACATTCTGGCATAGGCACCAACCAACCATATCAGAAAAGATACTATCATAAACAGGGAATGTATGAGGATCAGCTAAATAACAGACCTGGCACTAACTGTGCCCTCTGCTAGATTGTGCTCAAACATACACACATCTTCTTATTTGACTTCATTACTGTCTGAGGAGATTCTACTAATATTCCTATTTTATAGATTAGAAAACTAAGGTTTGTCTGGATCCAGCAGGAGTCCTCCGAACCATTCTGTTACATTCCCGTGTAACGGCAGTTTGACAGTAGCAGTGAGGAGAGGCAAGGAGGGTCTCTGATCCTGAAAGACACAGAGAAAACAGTAGGAACAGGTCCAGATTTTGTACTTCCTGAGGCTTAAACAATTTAAGGAGTGTTAGGGAGTGTTGTTTAAGAAAAGAACTACAAAATTACAAATTAAGTAATACAGAGATGATTTAGTTAGAAAGATAAAAGAAACCTTAGTAAATTTCAATTTCTACAGAGATTACAAAGTTCAGAAAAATAACATTCTTTTTGTGAATTAGCTGTTTGACATATTTCCATACTTTCCACAAACAAGCTTCTGTATACTACATTTCCATGTATACACACATTTCAAACCTCTCCTCTGCTACCGCATACTGGTGGCATTCACACTGTAGGACCCTTCACGCCTGTGGATGTATGACCTCTGACCCTTCACTTTCATGTCACAGTACCAGGTGAGTCATCTCAATGTGCCAGGTAAGGGTATTCCTGGAAGATTTTCCTGTACTAGAGCAGCTGGAAATCACTGAAGTCAGCTGAAGTCAGGACTAGGAATCAGCTGAGTCCTGGGTGAGCAAGAGAAAAAAAGTGACTGGAAACAACATAAATAAAACCACTAAACCCGAACTAAATGTCAAGGTCCTCTTAGCCAGATCCCCAAAATGCTCACACTCCAACTTCATCTGACACAAGGGGAAGTTGGAATAGAAGGAGATGGTGGTTTTAACAGAATGAGGTTAAATTACCTCATTTTGGAAAATTTTACACAAGCTTATGACCATGGGAACATGTTGCTAGAGTGCCTCCCAGACCTCACCTTCCCTGTCATTAAAATGGGAATGACAACAGTGGTGTCATGGTTGAATTCTTCTCTGAAATGTGTAGTTTCAATCACGTGTTGGGAGATATTTGAGATGCCTGCATAAAGGCCCTGCTGACTGTTGCATCTTCAAAGCTGCCTCTGACTGCACGCCCTGAAGCTTCAAACAAGCAGCACAAAAACCCTGAGCCTCATTCCCAGATCAAGAAAGTGAGGTAAACAGAGGCAGAAGGAACTTCCCTGGGATTCCAAGTTAGGCCACACAAAGAGAGATTATTTGGACATGCTCAGATTCCAGGACTCCGAGCATCTTCATGTGTCAACAGCTTACTGAGGATGACCTCTATTTTCCAGGGTTTGTTAAGCACCTGACGCCAGTTCGGAGTGATTGAAAGCATCCTAGCTCTCCCCCTTCCCCACTGTGTAGCGTAGGGAAGGAGAACCTGTAAGAATAAGAAGATGGCCAAGCTGTCCTTAGTGTGCCCAGATCAGAGGGAGCTGGAGGATCCTTGTGTCCCTTGTGTGCTTATCTTGATCCAGCACGTGTGCAAGAATAACATCTCATCCTGTACCCAGGCCTGTGGCTGTGCCTCCTCCAGCAGTCTGACCTTGGCAGTGTTTTCTTTACTCAGCTCGAAACCAAGATGAAATCAGCCTCAGATGGCAGTTCCCAATCTCCTGTGCACCCTAGGGCTTATTTTGTTCTGTTTCATCCCATTCAAAGGGTGTTCTCACTGTACACATTTGCTTGCCTCTGAACTTCTCTGGAAGGACTCACCAGAAACTGGTCCCAGTGGTGGCTACTGGGCTCACTGAGGAACAGGGGAAACAGAAAAGCTTTTCAGAAAATATTTTTTATACCTTATGAAAGTTCGTGCGTGCTAAGTCGCTTCAGTCATGTTTAACTCTTTGCAACCCTATGGCCTGTAGTCCACCAGACTCCTCTGTCCATGGGATTCTCCAGGCAAGAATATTGGGGTGAGTGGCCATGCCCTCCTCCAGGGGATCTTCCCAACCCAGGGATAGAACCCACATCTCCTGCCTTGGCAGGTGTGTTCTTTACCACTAACACTACCTGGGAAACCCACCTTATAAATGTATTACCTACTAAAAAGTAAATACACTTCTAAGGATATTCTATGAGAGAACAAAATAAGGCAGTGACTGAAAACTCAACCCAGATATGTCCTTCCAAACATGATGGCTGAGAGGGTCAACTGTGATGGCTGAGATATTCTTTCTGGAGGGCAACAGAGTCATTTTTCTCAAAAATTATTGAGAAATTCTGAGCTGTGTCAATAGGTCTATACTCTGTTTCTAAACTGCTTCTAAAAAGCAACTGACTCTAACCAAAGAGATTCAGAAAGATTTAACAACAGGAACATTTACTATAGCATTGCTATTAATGCCCTCCACCACCAAAAAAAAAAACAAAAAACCCAAAACAAAACCTAATTTCCTGGCCACAGGACAATGTATGGTGAATGGGACTGGAACAAATACCACACAGCCATTAAAAATGGTGCTTCTGAAGAATAAGCGATGGGAAAGACAGAAAAAATATCTATGGAAAGATTTTTTTAAAAAATACTGTCTCTCAATTCACTTATTTGTTCCAGAAATGTCTTTGAGCACCTTTTTCTAAATCTCAGTTTTCTCACCTGTAAGATAGGTGTTAACCATGCCTACCTCCCAGGCTTGCAAGAGGTACAGTACCCTCACTACCCTCCACACTCTGTAGCTACAGTTCCTGCTGTTGCTCTTAAGAGGTTGTTTGATGGTACAAGCTCATGAGGCAGCATGTCCCAGGCATCACTCCCTGCCCAAACCCTCCAAGGGCTCCCCAACAAGCTCTGAATGGCCTTTTTGGCCTCTGGTGGCCTTTGGAGGCTGATCCCTGTCAACCCCATCACCTACCACCTTCCCCCTCAGCCCACCTTGCTCCAGCCACCGGCTCCTGTTGCTTCTCAAATACACTAAGTACCCTTCCTGCCTCAGGGCCTTTGCACATGCTGTTCCCACTGCCTGGGCCTCTCTCCCCCAAGACACAGCTGCCCCCTCACCCCCTCCCTCACTTCCTTCCAGGCTCTGCTCAAATGTCATCCTCCCGGGGAAACGCCCCCCCCCCTCCCCCGCCCATTATTTACATTTCTCTTCATAATTCTCCAACCTCCTGATATTCCGTTTGTTCCTTGTCTGGGTCTCCTCCACCAACTGTGAGCTCCCAGAAGGCAGGATCCACACTTCTTTGCCCGCTTTTCCTGCAATTAGAGGTTGGCAATGCACTGAGCTATGAGAAAGGCTTTGAGAAGACCTGGAACAGAAATTCCTCTTTCTCTTTGCTTACTCCACTGTTTCCCAAACATTCTCAACCCTGGAGCCCTGTGTCCTCAAAACACTTCCTAAACAGCCTGTAGGAACAGGGAAAACATCATCTACAGAGGGTGGGTCTCCAGGATGTGACCAGGGGCCTTTCCTCCTCTGCCAGTGCCCCTCCTAAATTACAGACTTTCTCCCCCAGCACCAGACTTCCCAGACCCAGGAACTGTCCTCAATCTCCAGTCCCCTCAGCATCTGCCTCTCACACCCCCTCCATGCCTCTAGGGGCCAGGTTCCACCTGCCAAAAACTCAGGTTCAGCTTCTGATGGGCATATTCCAAGACATACCCCGCTGGCTCAGCCAGGTCTCTGGTCCCTTTCTGTCGTGTCCAGGAGTGAGGGGTGGGTGCAGAGTCTTGTTTTCAACCTTTCGCCCCAGCAAAGGCTGAGAGTAAAGCCAACACCTACCCAGAGACAGGAAACCCAGGACCTCCTGCTCTGACACTAAGGTGACCCTCCCCCCGGGACAGTCTCCTGACCTTTCAGGCTGCAGGCTTTTATCAGGAAAATGGAGGTATGATAGCTCCCAGGACATAGTTTCTGAGAAAGAACTTGGCAAGTATAGAAACAGAGCTGTCCAGGTTGGTCTGCTATCACTAAGCTGCTGCTGGGGTTGAGCATACCTCTGCCTCTCCATCTTTCTGGGCCTCAGCTTTCTGTCGGGACCATTAGAAGATGGCAGCTACCAGTTTGGAGAGAGGATCTGGGCACAAGCCTGACCGGTAACCTTCCTCCTCGACTTCCCCTTGTCTTATTTCAAGATGTATTTACACATTCAACAAATACTATCTGAACCCCTGGTCCATGCCAGTTTCTAGGAAGAGAGATAAAAACATAAGGAATTGTATTCTAGTGGGTGAGACACACCCACTCCAGTATTCTTGCCTGGAAAATCCCATGGACAGAGGAACCTGGTAGGCTGCAGTCCATGGGGTCGCTAGGAGTCAAACACAACTGAGCGACTTCACTTTCACTTTTCACTTTCATGCATTGGAGAAGGAAATGGCAACCCACTCTAGTGTTCTTGCCTGGAGAATCCCAGGGACAGGGGAGCCTGGTGGGCTGCCGTCTATGAGGTCACACAGAGTCAGACATGACTGAAGTGACTTAGCAGCAGCAGCAGGGTGAGACACAGCAATGAATAACTGAACCAAGAAATGAGAAATGGTATAAATTAAAATGAAGCAGAGTGAAAAAGCAGGTGTGAAAAGAAAGGGGGCCATGCTCACTCAGCATGGTCAGTGAGCCAAGCCCTCTCCCCTGAGGTGAGACAGGAAGGGTAAGAAAGAGGCAGTCACACGGTAACCTCGAGGAAGGAAGAGCAGAAGCAGCCTGTGCAAAGGTCCTGGGGCAAGAATGAGGTGACTCCATTTGAGCCCAAAGCCAGTGGCTGGACTGGAGGCAGAGGAAGAGACTGACATTAAATGGCTGAGAGTCTGTAGGCCACAGAGAGGAGTTCTGGTTTTAAAGATTAAAACGTTGCAGTTTAACATCAAGATCAGGAACTCTGGGATCAACCAGTCAAGTTTTCAAATCCAGCTCTACCACCTGGATTGGGGAAGTTCCTTAAAGCCTGAATTTTCAGTTTCCTCATCTATAATCAGAAGAATAATTTCACCTGCATTGTAAGGTGTTACCCTAAGTACCCAAGATAATGCCAGCAAAACCCTGGCCAGAGCCAGGCTCAATAAAACTGTGCTATTCTAATGGGAGTTCAGACAGTAAAGAATCCGCCTGCAATGTGGGAGACCTGGGTTCGATCCCTGGGTTGGGAAGATTCCCCTGGAGGAGGCTATGGCAAGGCATTCCAGTACTCTTGCCTGGAGAATCTCCATGGTCAGAGGAGACTGAAGGGCTACAGTCCATGGGGTCGCAGAGTCATACACGACTGAGGTGACGTAGCACGTGCTAATGATGATATATAGAGATTATACAGCACAACCACAGAAGCTCCTGATAGACCTTCACAAATCCTGGCAGAGAGCACACGCACTTGGGCTTTGGAGCCAGGAAGCCAGCTGTGCCAGCTGCCAGCATGAACAATGAGGGCATCCAACAGTCTTCGGAGGTTAGGGACAGGCCAGCAGCTGAGGGAAGGGAACAGACAAGCCTGAGGGTCAGGCTGGATTTGCCCCAGCTGAGCTGCATCAGCTCAGCACTCCCAAATCCTTCAGGTTTCAGGATGTGGGACACGTTTTAAACCTGAAAATCCCAGAATTTTAAAATCCTGAGGTCATCAAATCCTTAGAGTCTTCTCAGTCTGGAGTCCTAGATGTGGACTTCCCTAGTGCCACAGTGGATAAGAATCCGCCAGCCACCGTAGGAGACACCAAAGATGCAGGTTCGATCCCTGGGTCAGGAAGATCCCCTAGAAGAGGGCATGGCAACCCACTCCAGCATCCTTGCCTGGAGAGCTCCATGGACAGAGGAGCCTGGTGGGCTACAGTCCGCGGGGTTGCAAACAGTCGGACACGACTGAAGCAACTTAGCACACAGCACAGACTGAAGTATAATAGCATTGTTTTGTTCCTATTCCATTATTTTTTTTCCCCAGTCTTTTTCTGACTATGGCAAATGATACTCCACCCTCTCCCACCTGTACACGTGACACACGGGGAACCCAAGGCCCAGAAAGGGGAGGTGACTGGCCTGGGTCCCAGTGAGCAGGCAGCTGAAGCGTGAGGACCCCCATGCTGACCAGGACAGAGGGTGGAGGCTGACAGGGGCGCCTTGGGTCTCCTTGGGGCTGGGGCCTCTCCCCTCCCCCACCCTGCTGCCTGTGAGCCTGGAGGGTCAGGGCCTGACAGATGGGATTTTTCAAGGGAAAAGTGTTCTGAGAGTGAGGGGCCTTTGTCCTCTTAGCGTCCCAACCCCAGATGGCAAAGCCAGGCCAGAGTGCTGTGGGGGGTCGGGGAGGGGGCGCGGCATGGTGGCATAAGGCTCCCTTTGGAACTGGAAGGTCGTGGCCCCAGAGACAGAATCTTTGTGGAAACTTAACACCCAAGACCCTCCACCCAAGGGCCTGGCGCAGGACTTTTCGGCTTTCAGCTTGAGCTCCTCAGGCCGGTCCCACATTCGGTAACTCTGATCCCGACCTGGAAAGGCTGATTCCTTTCTGAGTCCTTTTCAGGTTTCCTTGCATGAGTGAGTCAGTCCTCTCTGCTGCTCTGTGTTTAACGCCAGCGCCCACTAAGCTCCAGCGTAACAAGTAGACAGTGGGCCTCACGTGCAGCCTGGCCACCGCATCGGCTTGGAACACTGGCCCCATTTCCAGAAGTATCGTCCCCATTTCTGGAGGCACATTCCATTTATGACAGAATATACTTGCTTTTCATTTCGTGTATCAAGAAGTTTCCTCTTACAAGAAGTCCATGGTCAACTGTAACACACATTTTGGGGATAACCAGGGAAATCAGTTGTGGACGAAATATTAGATATCAGAGAACTATGAATATTATGAAGTGCAACAGTGATCCTGGAAATGGCCTTACTTTTTGGAGATGCAAACTAAAGTATTTGGGGACAAAAATTGAGGATATCTACAATTCACATTGATATTTCAGGAAGAAATAGGTGAAGCAAATATGGAAAATGCTTGTGTTAAATCTGGGTATTGCCTATGTAGTTCATAATGTCATTCTGTATTTTTCTCTGTCTAAAATTATTCTAATGCAATCTTTTCTGGTTGACTTAGAGAAAAAAAATCGTTAAGAAACAATCATCATGGCAGACCCTGGGTATAGCCAGAACTGTGAACATGCCATGAGAGTGAAAGAAGCTGGGATAAGGCGGGAAGAACATTCTGAGTTGAAGAAAGCCAGCCCTGTATCTGGGAAGCTTGGCCCTCCTTCCCCGGGACCCCCTGATTCTCCCCTCAGGGCTGGCTTCTGGTTCTCTGAGCAGCTCCGAGGGCCTCACCACTGACTGTCCCCTCCCTGGGACATCGGCTCTCAGGTTTGGGGCCAGGCAGGAAGCCAACAGCTTTACTGTGGGGGGGGGGGCGGCGGGGCCCAGCCGGTGTGCCGGTGCCTGGGGTGGGGGAGGGGCAGGGCACAGTCCCTCCACACCAGACCATCCCCCACCTTGGGACCTGGGCCTGGGCCCCTTCCTCTCGTTGTCTAGCTCACTAGGCAGACAGGGAAACTGAGGCCCTGGCCTGACCCTGGTTCTTCCTAAAGGACCCAGGACACGGTCCTGCAGAGGAAGAGGTGGAGAGAAGGTCTGTGGGCACAGAAAGGGTCAGAAGCCGACCTCTGACCCCCAGCCAGTCAGGGTCATGGGTGGGGGAGGGGACAGGACCCCAGACGTGTGAGGAGGTGAGGGTGAGCGCTCAGCGCCGCCCCGCCCCCTCGCCCCCGACAGGAGAGGGTCCCGCCTCCAGCAGCGGCAGCCAGGTTCCCCCTCACCTGTCATTCACACAGGGCCCCGAAGGTCACTCTTACTCTGGGGCCCAGCTGTCCCTCCTCAAGCTCTCCTCTTTCACAGTCAACAGATATTTCCTGAGCTTATCTGTGTGTCAGGCACAAACTAGATACCAGGGCCTCAGCCAGGAACAAATCAGACACGGTCCCCACCCTGGTCAAGCTGAGGCTGGTGGGAGTCAGAGGCCCGGCAAGATACACAAGAGGACAGGATGTAACCCAGCATCAAGGGCACAGTGAGGAAAGTGGGAGCAGCACGTGGAGGGAGACAGGGACGGTGACCGGGCTGCTTTGTTAAGGGGTCACCTCTGAAGGCTGGGATTGAGCAGAGACCCGAATAAAGGGAGGAAGGGGCCTGGGGTTGCCTAAGGAAAGTGCCCCGGGTTGAGGGAACAGCAAGGGCAAAGGCCCTAGGGCAGAGTCTGCCGGGTGAGCTACAGCAGGGAGGCCAGTGTGGCTGCAGTGGAGGGTGAGGAGGGAGGAAGCCAAGCTCGGTGTGTTGGGGGGCAGGACCGCAGCGGCGCGCCCACAGGGAGGAACGGGCGGAGCCAGAGGGAGGGGTCTGCGCAGAGGCAGGACAGGCTCCGGGTCATGACGTGAAGGGCGGGAGCAGGTGAAGTAGGATGGCCAGGGAGGAGACGACTGCAGAGTCCAAGCACGACGCAAAGGAGGCCAGACGGAATGGTGGCCGTGGAAGGGACAGAGTGGCCGGACTCTATCCCGCAGGGTCCGCTGAGAGATCGGATGTGCGGTATGGGAAAAACAGGAGTCGAGAGGGGAGAGAGCAGCTTCATTTCAGACTCTGTTCCTTGCTCTATCCCTGGTGCAGGGGCAGAGTTAATCCCAATCAGCAGTCATGTGAAAGAGCAGATAAAGCGAGGAAAGACCCCTCAGTCTCAGGTTCCCCGTCAGATCAGGCTGGTTTTGGTTTGTTTTTTTTTCCCCAAATCTGTCCGAAGGCGCTCTCTGGTGGCTAATGATTGGAACTGCAAATCTTCATGTTGAGGGCCGTAAAGAATTGCCGTTGTTCAGTCACTCAGTCGTGTTCTACTCTTGACCCCATGGACTGTAGCACGCCAGACTTCCCTATTCTGAACTATCTCCCAGAGTTCGTTCAAACTCATCTCCATTGAGTCAATGATGCCATCCAACCATCTCATCCTCTGTCGCCCCCTTCATTGAGTATGACCCCTGGAATAGAAAAAAAAAAAAATCAGAGACAGTGGAAGGTATAGAGTGACCAGATTTCCACCCTTCACCCATTTTACAGATGAAAATACTGAGGCCCACCTACAGTTGAGGTCTCATCTCCATGTTGTTTTCCAGTTGGGTATTGCACGAAATTCCTCACAGCCTCCCTAAATGCAGGGAATCCATCCTTGGCATTACTACATTCTTAGGAGGCATCATGCTGCCTCAGCTTTCATACATTCCAAATTAGTCCACACCTTCCTTACTTGGCTGGATGGAAAATCTCTATCCCATCTTGGCTGGAATTTCCACCTCCCTTCACTCCCAAAATCCTGCACCAGGGTGTCCAGTAGAGGTCAGTCTGCAGTGACCCATTGGCCACGTGCGTGCTATGTCGCTTCAGCCATGTCCAAGTCTTTTTGGTCCCATGGACTGTAGCCCACAAGGCTCCTCTGTCCATAGGATTCTCAAGGCAAGAATACTGGAGTGGGTTGCCATGCCCTCCTCCAGGGACTGAACCTGCATCTCTTAAGTCTCCTGCACTGTTCCCATTTCCAGCTCAGTTCTCCCAACTTGAGCAGAGGATATGCTCCCCTATCTTTACCCCATTCAGATGGTGCCACAATTCCCCCCACCTTTAACTTCTGGTCCACCTTGAGCTGTCATTGCTCCCTGCACAGGACAGAGCCAAGGAGAGGAAAGGAAGCCCTAGGGACACTCTCAGCAGAGTGGAGGAGGCTCTCACCTCCCCTGAGCTGTGTGGAAAACCTCTATTGCTGCACCACTAAGATGGCATTGGATGTTTCTTTTTTTTCTTCTTCTCCATTGTTTTCTTAAGTAATTTTTAATTTTAGGTTACACAACTAACAGGGTTACAGATTCCTAGAAAAGTAAAATACTTCCGTTAACTCTGAAAGTCCTCTTTGATCATTTCCCATTCCCCTTCCTATTCCTTGATCCTCCTCTACACACATATACACAATCCCAAAGATAACTCCTATTGTCAATTTATTTTTTTAATTTTATTATGTTTTTACAGTTTTGGCTGCTCCCATGGCATATGGGACCTTAGCTTGCCTACCAGGGATTGAACCCAAGCCTCCTGCATTGGAAGGTTGAGCCTTAACCCCTGGACCACCAAGGAAGTCCTCACTATTGTCAATTTAAAACTTATCTTTCAAGATTTTTTCCTATGGCTATATATGTGGTAAACACACACACAGCCCTAAGAATATGTAGCTTTTATTTGTGGGGTATATATATATATATATACACATATTGGCTTCCCTGGTAGCTCAGCTGGTAAAGAATCCGATTACAATGCAGGAGACCCCAGGTCAATTCCTGGGCTTGGAAGATCCCTTGGAGAAGGGATAGGCTTCCCTGGTGGCTCAGATGGTAAAGAATCTGCCTGCAGTGTGGGAGACCAGGGTTCAATCCCTGAGTTGGGAAGATCCCCTAGAGGAGGGCATGGCAACCCACTCCAGTATTCTTGCCTGGAGAATCCCCATGGGCAGAGGAGCCTGGTGGGCTACAGTTCATGGGGTCACAAAGAGTCAGACATCACTGAGCGACTAAGCACAGTATATATATACTACACAAACGGAATCATCATACTGTACATATTTATCCTATGACTTTCTCCAGTCTGTTCTGCACTCCTGAGTTCAATTCAGGGCTATGAGATAGCATTCATTTTTATGAAGTCTGCACCTGGTCGGCTGAACTGGGAGCAAACAAATCCATAACTGATCAGTAGACACCCTTGGAGGCCTCTTCCCCTAACCTTCTCCTCCTGCATCTCCTTTTCCTCTGATCTTTCTGCTTCTTTCCATTGCCCACCTTTTTCTCACCATAGCATTTAAGCCCCGCCGCGGCCGGCCCCGCTCCCCGCGCCCGACCCAACAACACACACACACACACCCAGTGAGAAGATCCTAAACCTCAAGATGCCCTTTGCAAGGTACATCTCTGGAGTTTGGGGCTTCCTGCGCCCCCTCGTGGCTTTTCTGAGTAACGGCAGCGACGCCTCCAACCCCTAATCCATTTGCCCACCAATCCGTCAGGAAAGCAACGTCCACCCCGAAAGACACTACGAGTGAAACTATGGGCGATCCGCCGTGAGTCAGCTGGTCTTCCCTGGAAACTCTCCGGTTGGAATGTGAGCGACCTCCTGGCCTGACAGAAGAGTCTACCTGTTTGAGATCACCCGGGGCTGTGCTTTGCAGGGGATTCATGGTCCTGACACAGCATCCTTGGAGAGCAACTGGGTGATTGTTCTCAAGTATGTTGTAGTTAGCAGCCAGGAATTGATTCTACAGATATTTCACACATTGGCAAAAAGACAGATTGCCACAGTGTCTGTTATAGCGCTGTTCTTGATGGTAAATGATAGGCAACAAGCAATGGGGCTAGCTAAATTCATCCTGGTGCTTTTGGGTGATGGTACACCTCCAAGTCCTGCCAGTTCCCTGGGCTGAGATTCCTTGAAGTGGCTCTACAGGCGCCCTGCACTCTGCAACCTGCCCTATGCTGGGTCCTTTCCCACTCCACCTTCCCCTCATCTGCTCTCTTTTTTCTACAGAGCATATCCTCTAACATACTGAGTGATTCCCTTATTCCTTACTGTCCATCTTGCTCCATCAGAAGGAAAACCAGCTCTCCGAGGACAATGGGTTTGTCTATTTTGTTCAATTTTATATCCCAAGCATCTCTCACAGTGCCTGACAGACAACTGACACTTAATAATTTGTTGAATAAATGAAGCCAATGAATGAAGGTCTGAATACTGGGGATATAGAAAGATATCTAAGAGAGATTAATCCAAAAGAGCAAGCTTCAGAATGACGTTGATAATGTGCTCCATTATATAAAGAATATTTTCCCATAAACTTAAAATGGCAAAAAAACCTTTAATTAATTAAAGTCTATTATTTAAACAACAAAGGCTATAAAAAATATCTGGAGATGACAAGGAAGGGGAGAACATTTTGGTTGGAATTCATTCATTTACGTATGCAATGAATATTTAAGTTCCCAGTGTATGTATACTGGTTATGTTAGACACAGATGTCAAGAAAATTTCTTTGGAGGAGGTAGTATTTGAGATTGGCTTTGAAATATGGACAGGATTGTGCCTGAAAAAGATGAGACAGAATGTTTTCTTTTTGTTTTGTTGTTGATTGCTGCTCTACACGACTTGTAGGGCCTTAGTTCCCCAACCAGGGACTGAACCTGAGCCCTAAGCAATGAAATGCTACTGCTAAGTTGCTTCAGTCGTGCCCGACTCTGTGCAACCCCATAGATGGAAGCCTACCAGGCTCCCCCGTCCCTGGGATTCTCCAGGCAAGAACACTGGAGTGGGTTGCCATTTCCTTCTCTAATGCATGCAAGTGAAAAGTGAAAGGGAAGTCGCTCAGTCATGTCCAACACTTAGCGACCCCATGGACTGCAGCCTACCAGGCTCCTCCATCCATGGGATTTTCAAGGCAAGAGTACTGGAGTGGGGTGCCATTGCCTTCTCCGAAGCAGTGAAATAGCAGAGTCCTAATTACTGGATCACCAGGGAATTCCCAGAAAGGATATTCTGATAGAAGGATCAGTAGGGAAATTTTGGTGTCTTAGATGTACCGTGACTACTCAGAACAGTGAGCAGTTCTGGTTGTAAGTAGCAAAGGCTACAGATAAGAAAGAGCAAGTGATGGAGTTCTCATGGTCTATTAGTCCAGCTGAAAAAGGACATAAGCATGAAGCCCGGTCCTCATTTGGTGAGCCACAAGGCAGTCTTTGAAGGTTGATAATAAAGCTGTATTTTAAAATTAAAATTAAAAATTACATGAAGAGCACCTGTGAGATGAGTGTGAGTCACACCTAAGACAGAACTTCCAGGGAGTCAGGAGGGGCCATCACTGGGAAAGAGGACAGGCATTTCAGGCTCCTCCAGGGACCAAATTCTTGTGTCTCTGCAACCCAGAGTTGGGTTGAACACTTCCTGAGCCCCTGCCAGATGAGAGAAGGGTCCAATCTCTTCCCCTGGGGTCTGCTCACCTCCCACCCCAAGCATTTGCTAGGGGAGTGATTACTTATCAAGTGATAATCTGTCTCAGAGAATAAGGCAGAAAGCAAGCCAGAATTATTCATAGAAGTCTTCACGCAGTGAGCAGTTACTAGGTGCCAGGCCCTGTGAGATTTATTTTGCACTGGGCCAGTTTACATCTGGGCTCGAATCCTGACTCTGCACTTACTGGCCTTGAGTGAGTCACTTAACCTCTTTGAGCGTCAGTTTCTCCATCTACTATGTAGGGAATAAAAGTAGCACCTGCCTCGGATTACGGAAAGATTTAACTGGATGTGAACTGTTACTGGGCTTTCCTGGTCTCTCAGTTGGTAAAGAATCCGCCTGCAATGCAGGAGACTCCGGTTCACTTCCTAGGTCAGGAAGATCCTACAGAGAAGGGATAGACTACCCACTCCAGTATTCTTGGGCTTCAAGAAGGGACAGGCTACCCACTCCAGTAAGTAAAAGACGGTAAAAGAATCTGCCTGCAATGTGGGAGACCTGGGTTCAACCCCTGGGTTGGGAAGATTCTTCTGGAGGAGGGCATGGCAACCCACTCCAGTATTCTTGCCTGGAGAATCCCCATGAACAGAGGAGCCTGGCGGGGTACAGTCCATGGGGTCGCAAAGAGTGGGGCACGACTGAGCAACTAAGCACAGCACGGCACTCCTGTTCCTTGTCAAGTAGCATTTGTCAGTGGGCATCAGATCCCGGCTCAGCCAGACTCTTGACCTCTCTGGGCCTCTGTTGCCTTATCTGTAGAGGGAGAGTAGTCATATCTCCTCAAAAGCCGGTGGTGGAGATTAAACATATTAACCCATGTCAAGCTCAGGGCCTGGCACAGAGTCCTCTCAGCACACCCTGGCTGTTAGGACTTCTGTTCCACAAGGAGGACACTACTATTATCCCCACATTCCAGGTGTCATCCTTAAGCACTGGGATTTGAACCAAGAATTTCTGCTTCAGGGAGTGCTATTCCCGCTTGTAGGGAATTTGGTGTTGTTCAGTCGGTCACTCAGTCGTGTCCGACTCTTTGCGACCCTGTGGACTGCAGCACACCAGGCTTCTCTGTCCTTCACCATCTTCTGGAGTTTGCCCAAGTTCATGTCCATTGAATCGATGATGCCATCCAACCATCTCATCCTCTGTCGCCCTCTTCTCCTCCAGCTTCAATCTTTCCCAGCATCAGGGTCTTTTCTAATGAGTCAGCTCTTCACATCAGGTGGCCAAAATATTGGAGATTCAGCTTCAGCATCAGTCCTTCCAAAGAATATTCAGGGTTGATTTCCTTTAGGATTGACTGGTTGGATCTCCTTGCTGTCCAAGGGACTCTCGAGAGTCTTCTCCTGTCCCACTGCTGACCCTAAGGTGAGGCCAGACCCAGTGCTTGGGCAGGTCTTTTGTCTTCTGGGGTCAAAACGGCTGGCTAATGTGAGCCTTTTAAATTGACTCATCAGGGTCATCAGAATTGGCTGCTGGGCAGGTTCCAGACACACAGTAGGCTCTTGGTGAGCCCCGCCCACCATCCCCCGCCTTCCCCCGTCCTTGGGGCGGGGACAGGTTAATACTAACCCGGCTGCCTCTGGCCCCTCCCATGCAGAGCCGCCTGAGAACAGGACCAGCAGGTAAGCCAGCAGAGCCTGGCAGGCAGCTCAGGTCTGCTAAGGGCAGAGCAGCAAGTACCAGGGGCCAGTCACTGGCAAGGATCACTGGGCACCGAGGTGGGGGCACTAGTCTGGGGACACGGGTGCCCCACGGCCTTTCCCCTAATTTCAGCTGCTGGCTCAGAGGCCAAGGGATAGAAGGGAAGAAGGGCCTCCTCCCCTGTTGGAGTTGGTCCAGTTGGAGTTGGGGCAACTTGAGCCGGCTGGGTGGACTCCAGGCCCGCCCCCTCCCCAGGCCAAACGAGTGGCCCCTACAAACCTCTGCCCGACTGCATCTCCACCACTGGGACATCTAGACAGCTGCTCCTACCAGGTGGGGGCCGGAGTCTCCCCTGCCTGGCACCGGGACCGGAGGTTGAGATGGGCACTGAGGGGAGGGGAACCCAGCCAAGGTCAGCCCCGTGGGAGGCCTGAAGCCCTTCCAGGGCTTGGGAGAGGGGTGAGGGAGGAAGGGAACTCATGGTCCACATTGGCTGGCTGCGCTCCCATTATCTTCTCGCTTCCTCCCTGAAGCAAAGCCCTAAAAGCCCGGGCATCTTTAGACCCTTTGGAGACACCAAGACCCAGAGAGCGCGAGCAGCTGGCTTGACAAGGCACAGCCGGTAAGCACAAGCCTGGCTGAGCAGCGGGTGGGCAGGCCGCAGGCAAGCACTGCTTCCTCCCTGGGCCTGGTTCCTCCACGCCTGTGAGACAGGAACGCAGAGATGGGATGAGGCTCCGGGGAGCCGGTGGAGAGGACAAGTGAAGGCCTCTGGGTGCACGTGGACACGGGGCGCCAGGGCGGTGGCTGACCCGGGCCAGGCCTCCAGCACGCCCGGGCCTCTCCCCTACCTCCACCTCCTGCTCTCTGCAACCTCTCCCTTTGGCCTGCCTCTGTCTTTCTCTCCGCCTGCTTCTGCCTCTAGCTTTTGATTCTTTCTTTCCCTCTGTGTCTCAGTCTCTCTTTTTGTCTCCTCCTCTTCCTCTAGGTGTTTTTTAAACCGTCTCTGTCTCCCTGTTCTGTTCACTCAATACCATCTCACTCCTGCCCGGACCACATCCTCACCCCTCTAGTCTTATTAGGACTCAGACCCTTGTCTGGGAGTGGTGTGTGGCCAGCAACTATGCTGTCAGCTGGCACTGTCCGAGCCGCCCTGGCTGACTTAACCCCCACAGCTTAGGCAGGCTCGGTTGGGGGGCCTGGCCTTTCGCAAACCAGGTGGCCATCTGGACACTGGGAGAGAGGACAGGGCCAGGCTCGCATTGGAGAAAGCGGCACTCGACAGATAGACACAGATAAACTCCCATCCCTGAGCTGATGCCCAGTGATGCCCTAAAAGCAGAGAGCAGGTCAGTGCAAGCTTAGAGGCTTGGGCTCTGATGGTCAAGGCTGGACAAGGCCCTTCCTGCCAGTGGGGGTGTGCTGGCCCCTCACCCCTACTCCCTTCACTCCCTTGGGCCCGGGACACAGCTTTTCATGCAAGAATCTGAAGGAAAGAGACACCTTTGTCTGAGGCTGTCCTTCTAGCTTCACTGTCTGTTTGCCCACCTGCTGTAGGAGAATGTCAAGGGTCTCATTCAAAGCCTTAGGTTTCTGGTTTCCCGCAGTCGCCAAAGGGCCTGGGAAACAGATGTGTTTGGAGTCTCTCCCAGGTTCTCCAGGGCCTGGATTGCATTCTCTCCCTTTTCCAGCCCAAGTGCTGTGAGAGGCTGGAGGTGACTGGAAAGGGATCCTGCTCAGCTTGGCCTCTGAAGCTGCTCTCTAACTCCCTCCCCTCCAGGGCCCTCCTCACGCTGCTTAAGAGGGCTGGGTCCACAGATATACCTGGGCTCAAACCTCAGCTCCCAGATGACCAGCTGTGTGACCTCAGCAAATGACTTTCCCTCTCTGAGCCTCAGTTTCCTCATCTGTTGTATTAAATGGAGACAATCATCACGCTTATTCCAGGATTGCTGAGAGGATTTGCCGGATAACATGTGTAAAGTGCTTAACGCTGGGCCTGGGAAGACAAGCAGTAAGAAATGGCGGCCATTGTTGTACTTGTTACTACTGGCACTGTTTTTATCTTTTCCCCCTTGATAACTGCACCAGCTTTCTAAGGGGTTAACAGGTTTCATCCCTGATTCCACCCTGGTTCTCCATTATTTCCCTCACAACAGCCAGCATGATTCTATCTAAAATGAAATTAGAGCTGGCCCAGCAGTAGAGATTTCTGACTCAGAAAAAACCTCCAAGTCTTGCCTACAGGGCCCCACGTGACCTTGCCAGTTCCTCCCCATGGGACCTGCGATATCCACATCAGCCTCCTGGCTGTGCTTTCCACACCAAGACCTGTTTCTGGCTGGGAGGACAAGTGAGGCCCCACCCCAGGGCCTTTGCACTTGCTGTCCCCTCCCCCCACTACTCGTTCCCCTGACATGGCTCATTCCCAGGCTTCCTTCAGGTCCCCTCTGCCAGCTGCCCTCCCCAACTGCCTGCTCCCCCTGACAGCTCCTTCCTCCACAGCCCTTATCAGCAGCTGACTAGCTCGATGCTCCTACTTTGCTTAATGACTGTTTCATCCCACACTTTCCTGAGAGCAGAGATTGTGTCCAGCACATAGCAAGTATCCAGTGAATACCGGATAAATGAATGAACAAGGACTGCAAAGCCACTGTAAAACAGATAACAGAGAGATGTACTTTTAAACAGTATCCCCAGCACTCTTTGAGCCACTCCTGAGATTTCTGAAGCCACCCAGCCTCTGCATTGGCAGGTACCTCTGTCTAGGACATCCACCGTCTACTGCCATTGATGGCTGCAGGAGCACGTGGCACTTAGTGTGGCTGGCTGGGAATAAGCCAAGGCAGGGGAGCCATAACGGAGATGGGTCATGCTGGGCCATAACACCACCATGACTTTTTTCCAAATAGAGACTTGTAGAGCCAGATCACTTACCTCAAACTATACAGCTGCATTTGTGCCTGCCTCAGGACCCAGAGAACTCATCTCTGTGGGCCATGGGGACTGGGGCTCTCAGTGCATGGGACCCATTGCACATACATAAAATTCAGGCTCCTTACCTCCCAGGTCTGCCCTCTGCTCCCCATTAAGCCCACTGTTTCAGCCACACTGGCCTAGGCTCGTGCCTGCCCCAGGACCTTTGCACAAGCTGTTCCTTCTGTGTATATGTTCTTTGGAGTATTTTATGATGTTTTTAATTTAAAAAAATACTCAAACATTTGATACAGCTGAAATTGATTTTCTTTTGATGGGGCAGAGACTGGGTAAGAGATAAGAAAGAGATTCAGCTTTATTTATTTTTCCCAAATGACTACCCTATCTTATGTTCTTACTGGTTCTATGTAGGAAAACTACTTATTTGTAAATGTGTAACTGGCCAGCTTGCTGACCTCATAGTTTTATAGCTGTTCAGGTGATAAAAGGTAACCATCTTCTGCCAATTCCCCTCCTCCCTTTAATTATTTACTTATTCCTCCTTAATAGGCATACCACTTATTACCTCCTCTGTATCCCTGCTTATTTTATACCTTCTTCTGCTCTCAAGGCCTGAAACAGTGAGTCAAAACCCCACCATTTACTATTCTTCTGTCCGTCTCTCCTAGCATGTCTGAGGCTTCTGGAGAAAGCTACTCAGAATACAGATATTCACTACTGTTTTGACTCCATTATGAATCAGTCTTTATCAATATAAACTAAGTCTCAGTTTACACTTTTGATTTTTGCTATCAGATTCCATAGTGAGAGTTACCGCTCTCTCCCTCCGTGTCTCTCTCTCTTTCCCTGCATTTTTTTCTGGAAGACCTTCGCCCCACATTTACTCCTAACCTGTTCCTTTTGGTATCTCTTTAAGGTGTGTCTCAACAACTCATTTCACTTGATTTTGGTTTTTGATCAGATCCTAATTGAGGCAGGACCTGAGTTTCTGAGTCAGGGCATTAATAGTAAATGAGATCAATGTATTCATTAGTTTTTGCTTACTGTCACTGGTCAGTGCACATTCTTAAACATATATCTCTGCCCAATTAGCCAGTGTTTTGCTATTTATAAAAAATAAGAGTGGCTTAAACAATGTAGAAGCTTATTGATAACAACATTAAACAAGCAAAATGGCATGGGCGAATGCCTTCACTGTTCACCTGAAACTATCAAAACATTGTTAATCAGCTATATCCCAATACAAAATAAAAGTTAAAAAAGAAAACTAACAAGCAAAATAGTCCAGTAGGGGGCAAAACAGGGTTGGTATGGCAGTTCTATGCCTGAGAGAGGGTCTAGTCTCCATCTAGCCCCAACACTATCTCCCATTTGTGCAAAATGGCTGCTGGCATTCTGACTATCACATCTAAATTCCAAACAGCAGAATGGAGGAAGAACAAAAGAGCACATTCCCTTTAAGGAGATTTTTTCAAAGTCTCTTACACCCTTATTAGTGTTAGTGTTAGCTGCTCAGTCGTGCCTGACTCTTTGCGACCCTATGGACTGCATCCTACCAGGCTCCTCTGTCCATGAGATTTTCCAGGCAAGGATACTGGAATGGGTTGCCATTTCCTTCTCCAGGGGATCTTCCCACCCCAGGGATCGAACCTGGGTCTCCTGCACTGCAAGCAGATTCTTTACCAACTGAGCTACAAAGGAAGCCCCTACAACCTCATTGGCCTGGTCTTAATTCAAGAGACATGTCCAGCTACAAAGGAAGTTGGAAAATGTAGTCCTTTAGCTCAGTGGCCATTTGTCCAAACAAAAATCTAGTCTTGGTAATAATGAAAGAAGGAAGAGTGGCTGATGGAAAGCAGCTAGTAGCCTTGGTCTTGGAATATGAACGCTTCATCTTTTCTTTCCTTCCAAAGTGTTTCACTCATCCTAGGCAGAACTCTACCTGAGCTGATGTGGGTCAGCTTTTTTTCAATGAGATTCTGCCTGCCCTATAACAGGTTCTGGTCTCAGATGGGAGTGAGCAGCCAGCATCTAATTCTGAGTCTTCTTGGACAGTACAGTGAGCTGCTAAGAAGCTACAATGAACTGCTGGCTTTTGAAAGAGATCTTTTCCCTCCTCCACTCCACTGATCCTCTGGGGCAAGACTGCCTCTGTTTTGTAGCCAGTGAGTTACCTGCCTTGGCCAATGTAGGCTGGGAACCTTGCCTTTCCATCCAGCCCCAGCCACTGCTCCCTCCCCTCTACCTGCAGCTCTGCCTCTGCTTTGGCCCATGATGCATCTGGGTCCTGCTGCCCATCCACCTCTTCCTCACACTTTTCTCTGGGGATAACCCCTGTGTCTTTTCTGCTTGCATCCCTCACAGCACTGGGCACAAAGCAGGTGACTAAAAATCCCTGCTCATTGATTGTTTAGGGGGAAGTGACGACAAAATTCTGCCTTCAGAAACGACGTGTATTGTGGTATCAGGAAGTGTTCAGGATAACTGTGTTTTTAAATGCAATTGCCACATTTTTTGAAATAATAATCGTGATCATTAACATGCACACGTATGACGCATCAGGCATCATGTGAGCATTTTGCAAGTTTCACGGTCATAACAACTCTGATGTTGGTACTGGGAGCCTCCCATTTTGTACAAGAGAAATCAGACACCAGAAGTTAAGCCATTTAGTGCAAGATTGAAGCCAGGAATTGAGCCCAGACGTCTGCCTCTAGACACTAGGGCAGCAAGAGCAGTAAGGTGGCTGGAGGCAGTGACCTGAGTCCAGATCTGAGAGAGAGGCCCAAGGTTGGATCCCAGCCCACAACTTATCCCCTACTAGGACGGGATCCAGGGCAAGCCACATCTTGCTCTCAAAAATGAGGGCTAGGCTTGATCCGGGTTTGCAGTGTATCGGGCTTGGAGGGTCCCAGGTTGGTGCCCTAAATTAAAGAGGGCCAAGGGTGATCGTTGCCATGTAGGCATGCTAACCTGGTGTTGTCTTCCAGAATATTCCAGAGAAGCCAGAAATCCTGAGTTTTGTTTGCCAAATCCTTTCTGACTTGCAGACGTCAGTAACGAATTATTTACAACTCACCACACATCAAAATAACACATCTGCTGCTTGCCTGCAGCCAGTGAGTCACCAGTTCACTACCTGCAGCTAGGTCATCTGTAAAGGCTCTTCCACCACTGTCAGAATGCGAGATTCCAAAGCAGCCCCTGCCCTCCAGGGGTTTCAGTCTCCCTGGCAAATGTATCAGGACACACCCACTCCAGGAGAACCCTGAAAAGAAGGGCCTAGGGCCGGCAGCCAGCGGAGGTTTCCTGAGGGGCAGAGTCCTGCAGAAAGCTGAGATGCAGATGGGTGCGAAGATGGTGCGCCAGCCAGACTAAGACAGAAGTTTGCCCTCTCTGTGGGTCCTCTGGGCACACCCAGAGCCAGGGCTTGACCTGGGCTGTCAGTGAGGCCAGCTTGCTGGTGAGGAAACAGAGCTTTAGTGACTCGCCTAAGGCCCCCAGTCAGGAGGTGCAGAAATGGGACTGAAAGCCAGTCTGGCTGCATTCCACCTCCCAGAGAGGATTGGATTTCAGAGGAAGAGAGACTGGGGTTGGAGAGTCAGCTCTATGTATGGGAACCTGGAGAGGAAGTTCCACCCCACAGGGGCTGCCCGGGCATGCTCTAGAAGAGAGACAAGGAGTTAAAGGCAGACCGTGTGAGTTGAGCCGAACCGAGAGATCAGGGTCCTGGGGAGACGTGGGTGGAGCCATCTGCTTCAGAGGATCCAGCTCTGCACCACCAGCCTCCAGAGAGGCCCTCCACCCCCGCAGACCCCACCCCATTCCCCATCTGTAAAAAGGATGTCAACATTTCTCTCCAAAATGGTACCTGTGCCAGCAGTGATTTCAGGCAGTACCTCCAGGGGAACTTTCTTTTTTCCTTTAGTAATTTTAATATTCATATGTTAATTTTCATGCAAATTAGAAAAAAAAAATAACTATAACAGCAAACCTTAGAGAGCACTTTCTATGCACCAGATACCGTTAAGACAAAATATACTCCTTAACATTGCATCTCATTACAAACCATGAGGTCGATTTACAGAGTGGGTAAATGAGGTAGAGGGAGGCAAACTCAGTCACCCCAAATCATTCAGTTAGCTAAGAGGCAGACATGGCTTCAAGTTCAGGCAGCTGCCTCCAGTCACTCACTCAAATCTGTGAACAAAGCATGTTGCCTGACATCCCAGCTCTACAATGATTAAGTTGGAACCCACAGCAGTTGACTGTCAGTGCTTCCTGAGGAGAATTCAGGGTAGAAAAGCATTCAGCATGAAGCATTCTGTTTCAGATATACAGCCCCCAGATGCAAAACAAAGGAAGAATTATTCCAGTGACCCAGACATCCTGTATCTTCCCTTACATTGAAAAGCACTAAAGTCATTAACTTGAGCTGAGGTTGTGTCTGTGTCTGTGGGTGTGTGACTGGCATTAATCTTTTCTCAGACGGTAAAGCATCTGTCTACAATGCGGGAGACCCAGGTTTGATCCCTGGGTTGGAAAGATCCTCTGGAGAAGGAAATGGCAATCCACTCCAGTACTATTGCCTGGAAAATCCCATGGACAGAGGAGGTTGGTAGGCTACAGTCCATGGGGTCGCAAAGAGTCGGACACGACTAAGCGACTTAACAATTGTTCCTCTAATGAAAGTTGCTGCTGTCTTGTGACCAGTCACCTCTGGGAAGTGTTTGCTTTGATTTGTGATTAAATGTAGTCCACTGGACCCCCATATATGCCTCTGTCTACAGGCCTAGAAGATGTTCCTCTTAAGAGAGATGGGGCAAAGTGAGAAGCTACTCAGTAGAAAAAGAAAGGTGATCTCAGGTTGTCCTTAACCTGAATGCAGCCACGGGTGGGATTTTAGGGTAATTTGTATTCCGTTTCACCACAAGATGTCAGCAGGACACCATCCCAACATGGCCCAAGGACCATCTCTCTGGCCAATAGTTGCGATTCT